>NW_010554239.1:28372-31093 GCF_000687285.1 Phaethon lepturus | reverse complement strand
TTTCTCCAGGAGAATGCTGTGGGAGACACTTCATTTGTGCACCTGATGCAATAGCATTTTAATCTACAGTTGGTGATCCACAAACTCTGGAATTAGATATTTTGAGCCTCACCTTAATTTTCTGCAGAGGGACATGCAAGGAACTCAGTACTCTCCCTATTTTATTTCACTTTACTGTACTTTCAATCTAGTAAATGTCATCACACCCACGTTTGCACGGTTTTTGGTGGGTCCAGTTCATGTAGAGCTCTGGTTCATACTCACAGAGCACAGCCAGCAGCCAGGAAGGGAAAAACATCCTGATGTCAAAGAGGTAGGACCTTTTGGACCTTTTTTCCCTGTCTTTGGTAGTAAGACAGAATATGAAATACTGTAACCTAGGCTGGAATATTCAGAAGTAACAGTTGCTGTTCCTCTGTCTGAAGAAGAAAAAAATGCTGTTCAGTCCTTCTTCAGTGCAAAGACCTGCTACTGAATGAATCTTCTCGTTTCTGAGACTGCTGAGAAGTTGAGACTCCATTGTCTGAAGCTTAAGAAAGCCTCTCGGCTTCAGTAGAATTCGATGTAAATTGTTCAAGAAAAGGATTGTTTAAATAAGAATCATATCTGTGATGATTTAAGAATATAAGCAAGGTGGGCCTTCGAGGGGGTGGTAACATCTTATTAGACCATCAGAAAGTTGGGTAAAAGGGATGTGCTTTTCATCTTACCCAAAGGGCTTTCGTGCCTGAAACCTCTTCTGCTTCCAGCTGCATCAGGCAGTCAAATGGAGAGGTAACCTCTCCACAAAAGCCTTGTCTCTATGGGTAAGAAATGTCATCTCTCCCCGCCTCCTCTGATGTGGAAATGCAGTAATTTGTAAGCTGATTTTCTTTTGAGTCCAATTGTCTCGGAAAGCTTTAAAGAATAAGACATTTCTCCATAATGAGGTTGCCTCCCTATAGGTATTTACCACTTAAAGGTTAATGTACCCCAGTATTAAGCAAACTGTCCTTCTTCTACAACCAATACAATAAAAAAGAGGTATTTTAATTATTTTTCTCAGCATGACCAAAGGCCTCATAAAAGAGGCAGTGTGGTTTATCAGCTGGAGTATGGACCCAAGGTCAGGAAATCTAGTTCTGTTCCTCGTCTGCCACTCAGCGGTGTGGAGTGAAGGTGCGAATTTTTCAGGGCGTGATGACCAAGCAGAAGCTGAGATAAGGCTCATCCCCCCACACACGCCCTGCTGAGAGCGAGCTGCGCTTGCTCCGGCTCAGCGCCGAGCTGGCACGGCTCAGCACGGGCTCCAGGCTCGGAGCAGAACGAAGTTTGCATCCGCCGGCACAAGAGCACACGAAGGGGTGCCTGTGCCTCCAGATCTCCTCTCACTTATCTGCACAGTCATTTGGGGTTTTAGGGAGATTGGAACAGGAATTTTTGCATCTAGCATCTTATTATAGCTGCTCTTGCAGTTAAACTGTGGTCTTCCTTGTGCTGATCCTACGGAAACTATTAATATGGCACATTACTTAATATTAAAAAAACACTGTTGTCGGAGTGGTAGGGTACAAGTAGACCGGGAAGTTCATTAGCATTCTTCACCAGATAAATCTGGAAATGTAGCGGTACATGCTAAACGATTAAAAGATGTTCAGGTGCCTTTCTCAGGGAAATGACTTGTCTTCCCTGGTGGGTTGTTGTGATTGCTCAGAAACTGCATAATCTGACATGGTGATGCCTGTCTCTTCTCCTGAATGATTAGAAACCTTTCCTGTCAGAAAATATTTAGAGTATAGTTTGTCTTCCATTGCTTTCAATTCCCAAAGCAATTACATCAGAAAGACTTAGAACTGGACCAGTGTGATTTTCTTTTAAACTGATGCCATTTTATCACTAGAAACCTGCTATCAACACTT
This sequence comes from Phaethon lepturus, assembly GCF_000687285.1. Lineage (NCBI taxonomy): Eukaryota > Metazoa > Chordata > Aves > Phaethontiformes > Phaethontidae > Phaethon > Phaethon lepturus. The sequence goes on along the minus strand of NW_010554239.1, from coordinate 29,195 downwards.
ATTCTGGATGTGTGGGTGCCTATTCTGCCAGACTTGTTATTTCCCCAATTATATTGAAAACTGTCTCCGCGTGAAGAGGATGGTATTGCTGTACCTAAGCCAGTATGGATAACATCTTGTGAATTCTAGTTTTGGCAAGACCTAAGAAACAGATACAAGTTTAGTTTAGAGGGCACCTCAGCTTCCCATTGCTCTCTGCTCTTGGCTCTGTTTTCTGTACCTGACCAAGGGCTTTTAAGGCTCCAAGGGTGACAATTCTGGATTGTCTCCAGCCCTTATATTCAGAGGTTATAGAATATGTGAGAAGTACTTTCTCCTTTGGTTATAGTGGTGCCTGGATTGGGTAACAGTGTGTGTTTGTAATTACATCATCTAAGTTTATTTGGCAAATTATCTCCAAGGCATACATGATCACACAGTACAGTGCAATATCCCTAAATATAAAGGGGAACAATAATTTATAAGCTAAATCATTGTATCTAGCAAAAACATAAATATGCAACTAAAAGTCAAATGAAAACAATTCAAAGTCTTTCTTTTTAATTCTTCCTTAGATCCTCAGGGCAGAAAGCAAGAGACAGTAAAGCAACAGCAGAGAACAGAACAAGGATATCTGGCAAGTGGGTCAAGTTACTTAGAGAAAGATTTAAAAAAAAAAACAAACCCAAAACAAATTAATTTAAAAGAAGTGAGCATGAAAGGGGAAAGAGAAAGAAAATTCAGAATATGGAGAGGAGTGTCATGGTTTAGCCCCAGCCAGCAACTAAGCCCCACGCAGACGCTCGCTCACTCCCCCACAGTGGGACGGGGGAGAGAATCGGGA
>NW_010554239.1:12544-28358 GCF_000687285.1 Phaethon lepturus | reverse complement strand
TCGGAAGAGTAAAAGTGAGGAAAGGTTTGAGATAAAGACAGTTTAACAGGGAAAGGAAAAGCTGCACACGCAAGCAAAGCAAAACAAGGAATCCATTCACCACTCCCCATGGGCAGGCAGGTGTTCAGCCATCTCCAGGGAAGCAGGGCTCCATCACGCGTAATGGTGACTTGGGAAGACAAACGCCATCACTCCGAATGTCCCTCCACCCCTTCCTTCTTCTTTGTCCCAGCTTTATATACTGAGCATGACATCATATGGTATGAAATTAATATCTCTTTGGCCAGCCTGGGTCAGCTGTCCTGGCTGTGTCCCCTCCCAGCTTCCCGTGCACACCCAGCCTTCTTGCTAGCTGGCCAGCATGAGAAGCTGGACAGTCCTTGACTGATCACCAACAACCCAAAACATCAGCACGTTATCAACATTTTCTCATCCCAAATCCAAAACATAGCCTCACACTAGCTTCTGTGAAGAAAATTAACTCTATCCTGGCTGAAACCAGGACAAAGAGACAGCTGGCTGGTCTAGTCTTGCCTCCTCTAGAACTGACCCATAGAAGTTTACTGGCATTGGACTTAGCTGTGTTTCACAAAAACCTCTTCTAGCATGGCATCCAGTCCTGGTCCATAGTTCATAATTCACAGGGAAATAAGTTAACTTCTCTGGTAACACAAATTAGGAGAGGGATTCTGGAAAGAACAGACTGAGATTGACAACTGTACTGGAAAGGCTGAATGGCTTTGTGAGAGGGATGCAGGGATGGGGGGAAGAGTGCCTGCCCCGTTCAGTTGCACCACTTCTACAGCATGGGGCTAGATTTTAATTCCCATTGGTTTCAGTAAACCAACCCCAAATTTCTAGTCTTTAGCAGGCAGCTTAAAAAAAGAAAAAGTTGTGCCACCACTGGTTTGTTTTGCTTTTAATGCATTCAAGGGTATAAGCTACTCTTCTCTCTCAGGCTATTGACATAATTTTGCACCTTTTTGCTTCTAATCTAACTCTCTCTTATACAAGAAATACAAATTCACATGTAGAATAGTGGTTTCTATTCTGGCTAGGACACAGAGCCAAATAACTTTTAAATATAATCATTCACTATCAATCTATTTCAGACAACTGCAGCAAAGAAGTCAGTAACTATGTCTCTTGGAGTGGGGACTAGGGACTTCATCTGACTGCCAGGACTTTCCAAATATCATGGCGAGTGGCTTGGTGACTACATCAGCCAATTCCCTCAGGACTCTGGGATCCATCTCATCAGGTCCCATAGACTTGCGATTGTTCAGGTTCCCCAGGTCGTCTTGAACCTGATCTTCTCTTACAGTGGGAGGGACTTTGCTCCTCCAGTCCCCTTCTTACAGTCCATCCCCTCAAGATGTGTGGGAAGAGAGACTGCCAGTGAAGACTGAGGCAAAGAAGTCACTGAGTACCTCAGCCTTCTCCTCCTCCGTTGTTACCAGCTTGCCAGTCTTGCTCATCAAGGGGGGTACGCTTTTTTTGACCTTCCTCTTCTGGCTGACACACCTGTAGAAGCCCTTCTTGTTATTCTTTGTGTCCCTTGCCAAGTTCAGCTCCAGCCGCGCCTTGGCCTTCCTGCCCCCGTCCCTACACAACCTGGATGGGGTCAGGAAGGCCAAGGTGCGGCTGGAGCTGAACTTACATCATCCTTCCCATACATCAGTGTCTTTCCCCTTGTCTCTTTCCTCTTTCAGACCAGACTTCTGAAAAGGTTAGTTGTGTTTCTATAGTAATCTGAAGAACTGAGTAAGTCAAAAGGGGAACACCTTTCTGAGTATTAAATAGCTTGTTCACCAGCAAGACACTATGCCCATGTGTTAAGACACAGTCCTAGTGTATCCTCAACTATTCTCAAGCTTTCTTGCTGTTTCTGCAGTAACAGCAGTTCAAACTTTCAGGCCTTGACACTTCGAGGAGCATTAGCCCTATATTGCTTAGAAATATTAGCAAACATGTAAAATTACTTTGATACTTCCCCCCACAAAGAGAAGGAAGTAATTTAGGAAAAACTGATGCAATCTAGAAAGAAAAGGCTCAGCTTCTGTTTCATCAGTTATGTGATCCTGAAGGCAAGGCGGGATTGTTTACCCAGAGTGCAGAGGTCACCTGTCATTTGCTTCAATATTTGTAGGTATTTTGGTAGGATGGAGGTCTCTGATAAGAGGATATTATTTCACACGTGGCAAAGTTGAATGAGTGCTCTGAGCACATCATTCCGAGCTTTCCACAAGGCCTCAGCCTCCGCTGCACTTGGCTGAATGCATTCAGTTTGGGTTGATCTCAGCAGCTCAATGTCACAGGCCTGTGTCATCGCTTGTAAACGTTGGGTACCGGGGGCACAAATGAAGGAGCCATGGCAAAACCAGGCAGCACACTGTAGAAGCTGATGTAATTGCTGATAGATGTGGGGAAGACAAGAGAGTAATTTTGACCTTTCCCTTCTAAATTTGTCTTTCAGAGTTACCTTTTGATAACTTTTGATATCATTAAAGTGTCAAAAGAATAACAAAACAAAAAAAAGCAGAGGAAAGACAGAAAGTTAGAGCAAGCTGAGACATCCTAAGGTATTTGGGATAGTGATGGATGAGTAACCCCATAGTACTTCAGCTGTTGCAATTTTAGATGCCAGGTCAGTACCAAACAGAAGAAGTGCATGAGACATGAAGGAAGCATAAGTACATCACACTGATGGGAGGAGGGACTGTGATTTTGCCTGCCCCTTCCCATATCCTCATGTTGTAGGTACCCTGGCTACACTTCCAAGAGGCCAGGGGCACTTTTCAAGGCTGTTTCTGGTTCCCAGGCTTGTGACTCCAGGCTGGCAAGCCTTTCTATGTCAGATTTTTTCAGCAGACAATTTCTTCTCTTTAGTAATTTTCCCCTTCTAACCAGGCCACCTTGCTGGTGACTTACATCAAGGTTGGTTTCTTGTCTTTTTCTCTGTTATGTTTGTCTGCCAGGTTTGAGTCTCTGTATGGCTGGTTTATGGCTTCCTCCTTTTCCTTATCATCCCATCGGACAAGGTCCTGAATCAGATAATCTTAACGAAATAAACATTCTTATATCCACATATCCTTATCAATCAGTGTGACTGACTTCCATCACTGCCTCCCGTATCTGTGGTTGGTTGGGTTTGGGTCTTTGTGCCCTCTTGCTTGTGGCTTTCTCCTTTTCTTAGCATCTCCTTTTGCATTGGAAAGGTCCTTGCCCAGACACCTTTCAGGAAGCACATGCTCTCTCCTTCTGCATACCCTTACAACAACAGGATCTGGCTGAGCACTGAGGAACATACTACTGGACAGCAAAGGAACCGGTGTAACTGCCAACATATTCTATACTAGCAGCAGGATTTTGAACTTGACATGAAATTTCACCAGAAGCCAGCACAGAGACTTTAAAATGGGAACATTATGTTGAAACAACCGAGTACCCACAAGACTGTGAGCTGCCACATCCTGTATCAGCTGCATTTGGGAGATAACACGGTTGGTGACTCCTGCAAAGAATCGCAATAATCCAGCCCTGAGAAGTTAAAACCAATTCAAAATCCTCTCCCTTAGGAAGGGACACAGCCTGCTGATATTTCATAGGCAGCACAAAGATGGCCTGGTAATACAATGCACGCGTATCTGTTGATCAGTTTGACAACAATACGAAAGCTTAACTCTGGGAGATGGGTTTAAAAGTGCAAGACGAGCTGAATACCAGGATGGCAGTCACATTCAGCAAATGTCTCCTGACATGAGCCTTATTCAACTCTTCGTGCTTGCTGTGTCCAAGGACTGACTCTCTTCTCTTATGTCTCACAGAATCACAGAATCATTAAGGTTGGAAAAGACCTTCAAGATCATCAAGCCCAACCACCAACCCAGCACCACCGTGCCCACTAAACCATGTCCTGACGTGCCACATCTACATGTTTTTTGAACACTTCCAGTGATGGTGACTCCACCACCTCCCTGGGCAGCCTGTTCCAATGTTCGACCACTCTCTCCATAAAGAAATTTTTCCTAATATCTAGTCTAAACAGTCTCCTTACAGTTTGGCCTCGTACAGTTGCTGGTGTCTCCCCTGCCCTGTCCTGGGTTTCTCTCCCTGATGTGTGTTTCTTTTCTGTCTTTGGGGTTTTTTTTCACACACAAAGCTTGAACGTGCCATGCACAGCCACTGGGACCCTGTCAGACAAGATATCCATTGTGTTTAAAAGTAAATCTAAATAGAAACTGGTAAGGCATCCACAGCTGTAATCATCAAACAAAACAGATTTAACTGATAGTACTGAATGGTGCCAACATAGTAAACAGTGAAGAGTCAAACTGACCACTGTTTTCCCTCATTTACCTGTCAGCACAGTTACACTGGTGAACATGGAGTGGGACAGGGAACAGCGAAGGAGAGGTTAAAACACCCTCTTCTCTTTGCATGAGAAACTGGAGCCCCAGATCTGCCCAGCACTGTCCATACTCCCACCTCCCACAAGCGCCTGTGTCCACCTCCACTGTGAGCAAGACAGGATGGCTTCTTCTCTCCACACTCCCTTCTTCAGAAAATCCTGCCTCTGTGGGGTAAAGTGACATTAATTCAGCCTGCAGAAACAGGAGAAAGCCTGAACCATTGCAGTTAACAGAGCAGTGTACAACAAGGGAAAAGAGGCACCTGCTACCTTTGCACTAATCAATATTTCAAATCTATCACTCCAGCTGAAAAGCAATCCGTTTTCAATCTCTTGATACAAACCACACATAGAAATTAGGCATAGCTTTGACTGATGATAATTTTACTGATCAAAAAGGTTATTTATGAAATAAATGAAATAAACTCATTTCAGTAAACTCCAATTTTTTTGTTGACAAAATGGAAGAGCATTTCCTTGGCAATTCCTGTGCCAAGTACCACAGAGATTGCATCTAACCTTGTGTTTGAATATCGTCTCGTCGGCACAGTCAGACCAGGCAGGGAACACCTCCGCTGCGGTCACTGAGGTGGTTATATGGCACAGGAATGTTCACGTTAACTCTGAACTAGCAGGGATAGATGCAGGTGATGGGACACCCATTAACAGAGCACAGCCAGGCAGGGCATCATGCAGCGTAGCGTCGCTGTGCAGTTGGGCTCCTCCTTCCCTCTTCCCTCAACTCAATCCAATCAAGGTTGATCCAGACTTGGAGCTAGCTCTGTCAGTCCTGTGACAGCTGCAGAGGGCTCAGAGAGGACTAATTTAGGCTCATCAGTAGGAAATACTTGAGGAAAAGAGCTCCTCATTCCTCAGTCATCACTGGGAGAGAGCAGGCTCAGAACTATTCATTTGGAATTGCCCTAAAAATGGATGTTCATTCCCTGAGAAAAGCCCTAATCTCAGCAAATTACCACGAGGCAGTACAAGCACATGCAGCCAGCACCTTCAGTCTGTTGCTGCCTGGCTCTAGATGTGGTGCTCATGTGTTTAGAGCTCTTGCAGGTGGTTCTATCTAAGAACCAGCCCAAGACCTCAAGTCAGCATCCAAGATATCCTAAGCATATCTCCTGGGCACTTAGGTGGGTTTCTTCAGTGTTTGGGTTGGCCTTAAGCTCTCTTACCTTCCTGTTGATCACCGGGCAAGAAGGGAACACAAGAGCTTGGGAATGGGATGCTGCTGCTTCCACCCCGAGATGCGCTTCTGATCCTCTCTACAAGACCAGGGGAAGCGGTGTCCCACAGGATCAGGCCAACAGAGGGGTGAGAATGGTCCTCCCTTACCTGCTGAAGGACACCTGAGTGGCAGTCATTTAGTGAAGTGCCAGTCACCTTTCCCGGCTGAGGAGCTGTCTGCAACCCAATACAACAGTCACAGAGTTCGCCATTTGATACAGATGTACACCCCTCTGCCACACTCTTCGGAGACAATCCAAAGTAATTGCAGAGCTGTCTACTGGTACTGTGAAAGCAGGTAATAAGCAGTGAAAGACTTTCATGGGTTTAGGAGGCTTTCTGTGGTGTTACAGGCGGGATTCACATAGTTCCTCCAGGAGGAATAATCTCAACATGGATTTGCTTAGTGCTAATGAGTTCTGGTATTCAGTTGCATGTTGTTTCCATGTGTGGTAAAAAGGCATGCAGTCTCATTAATCCCCTTTAACTGTGAGCCATTTTTCTTTCACTTTTAATATTCTCAAGCCCAGGGAGTGCCAAGGGGAATACAGGACAGGCTGACTACAGAGGAGTTATTTCCTCTGAAATCATGCTCATCCGTCTGTCAGGAATTCTTGAAACAACTGCAATAAATCCTGAATTTTTAATATGGTTCACAAGTTCAGAGACAGAAAAATCAGTGCTCAGACAGCTGGGATTGAGGTAGTTATCTACGATGTCAGGGTACACATGTTTCTGTAAAAGGAAATCAAACAGGAAACTGCATTGAAAAAAGAATGATCAAATATGGTCAGAAGACAAAGAATGACTGATGGAAAGTGGAAGAAGATGGGTCAGTAGAAATGGTTATGAAAGGGCCAGGAAAGAAAAATGAGCTCTCTGCCTGATGCCTTGTTGTTCTACATTATAGCCAAATATACAGGTCTATATTAACCAACACCATAAATGTAAGTAATAGTACCCAAACAGTATAACATAGGCTGCTGTGTTAACTCTCAAAAATCCAGATAGCCCAAATCCTTACAGAATTCTTGGTTGCAAACACAGAAAATGCGACATGACTTCAGGGGAACTACAGATTGCTTTCGATGGCCTTGCTACTCACAGATCACTGACTGGGAAGCAATGGTATGGGCTGAAATCTCCCCCACAGACCCCTCGCCCTCACTGAATTATCATCAATGCCTATAGGAGAAGGAATGGCTGCTGCACTGCATGTGTGTTTCTCAGCTGCAGTTGTGGCCCCACTGAAGCTGGAGTGTCGAACCCCACACTTATGTCAACATGGCAAAATATATGCAAGGATACAGAGACAGTATTTACATTAAAGAAAACAGATGTGCATATGGGCATTGACACCTGTGCACACTGAAAGATGCAGCTGGGTCAGAAATGTCTTCAGGAGCTGCAGTAGGCTTGAGGCAGGAGTCAGGTCAGGCTAGAGGGTGAAGCATGAGAAGGAAGCATGAAGCTCAGCTGATCTGAGGAAAACAGCAGAAAGAGGATATGGTTCACAAACTGCAGCAGACCTTGTCTTGTCCTACCACAATGGGCAAGACACTGAGGTCTACCTTTACCACGTTTGAGACTGCCCAGTCCTGCAGGCGGAAGGCCAGACTGCTGTGAAGGGAAGGTGGTCTGAAAGTCACGGAAAGACAAGAGGCTGTGCATTGCAAGCAGGTGAAACAGAGGTTCTCTTCTGCCAACTTTGACAATGTGGCCAGTAAAAGCCTGTGATGAAAATATGGAAATCTCAGTGTGATTTATACGTGTTCACATAGGGCCGATTGTCTACAGTCCCACTAGAGCCAATGGCAGTCCAGTCAGCGTAGTCAGTGTTAATTAATGTAATGGAGTAATTAATCTGATAAGAAGTAAGCTTCTACTTTAAGATGAGACGAATCATGATATCGACTTTATTGACTAGATTTCTATTGACTATAAAGGGACTCTAGGGTCATTTGCTGAGATGTAGGTGCCTACAGTCTGGATATCTACATGAATCCGTCTGAATATCCCTAAATGAAAGAACAATAAAGAAAGGTCAGTGACAACAGCAAATTCTGGCCATTATATACAACTGCATTCCAGGAAATAAATGTGATTTATTGGATCAGTAAAAGTCAAATACACTCCTTAAGGTTTCCAGGAAATGTTTTCTGGGGTCTTTCTGAAGGCAACAGCATCAGCCAGAGTTAGTGGTGAAAAGATCTTTCGAGAGAGTCTCTCCATGAGCAGCTGACAGTTTCAATTTCCAACCCACTATGCTTGCTTATGTAGACAGTGTGTATGGATAGGCAGGGTTTTCTGATGCTCCTGGAGGCCTCTGATGTGGTTAAGTATGTTGAGTCGGTCTTGAGACATTCTACCTACTGGCAGGAACTCAAAGCTAACCAACTATGTTCTGGGCTGGCCAGCACAGACCTTTCTTGCTGTGTTGATGCATTACCCGGCTGTTCTGCCTGGATATGGTAACTTCTCTTCCTAGCTAACTCTGTAATTATCCAATTTTGCAAACACCTTGATATTGACCAAGACTCTGCTGTACATCTTCAGGGATCTCTTGAACATGCAACATTGATTACTGCACTAAAAGGTTTCTCAGAAATGAGAGGCTGTCTTACAGCAGAGCAGCTTGGCATTAGGGAATAGAGAGAGATGCAAGACCATAAGACCTCCAAAGAGAACTTCAAAGCTCAGAGGGTAAAACAGCTTCAGGCATTCAAATGTTGGTAATATGCAAGCTACCGAGAGAGTCAAGGTCTGAGCTTAGGCCTCTTCCTTCCTCACATCAGAATATTTCTGCTAGTGAAGCCAGCTGGCTTTCTTCAGCCCTAGGTTAGAGTGGGAGCTGTTTAGTGTTTTAAGGATGGTCAGGGAACTTGGACGTTGGTTAGGTGATGAGTCCCAGCTAACACTGTGGGGATATCTGGTTAACTGCTAACCCAAATACACACCAAGGCCAGGCAGTGATCAGAGGAGCCCAGCCAGCCCAGCTCATGGGAATCAGACCCTCCTAAGCCCATCACAGGTGACTAATTAAGAAATTGCCCCTGTTGCAGAACCCACGAAGGCTTTCAACACAAGAACGTTAGTTGGCAGTGCTATGCAAACCAAGGGGGACTGTTGCTAAAAGGACTTACTATGGGATGTTGGAGTGCACTAGATCTGATGGTCCTTAACAAACACCAACAATGCAAATGCATCTCCATGAGAGCCTCGCTGTGGAGAGGTCACCTTTGCAGGGCACAGTTGCATCTTTGGCTGCCAGATATTAATTAGGGATTAATTAGGTGAGCCTGAAGCTAGTGTGGAAGAGCTTGGTGAGCAAAACCTACATAAAACCTAGGAGAGATGGGAAGCCTGAGTAGGAGTGTGTCCAGAAAGGTTAGGAGAGCTTGGGTTTTGTGTATATGTGTAGACTTGACACTGTATTTAGACTTTTATATGTTGGGGATGTGGGAGCTTGATGTAATGTAGCAGGTGGGTTAGTTGGTTTCACCCCAAATGTGGGTCATCAGAAGAGACAAAGAGGGGAAAAAGAGGAAAAGGTACTGCCCCACTAACCGTGGGGTGGAAGCCTGCAACCAGATCTGCCTAGCAGTTTTCTCTGGGTGGGATCCGCGCTGCTGTACGTGTCATGCACACAGAAACCTGTCACAGGAAGGTCTCTCCACTGTGTATGGACACACTGCCAACAACTGCCCCCACCATTCATCTGCACGCAAATCAATGCTCACGCTTTGCCTACGGATAGCTCACATCCATCACAACAGTGGCAGTACCTGTGGCATCAACAGCCCATGAAAAACAGAGGCAACTAGACGGCACAGGCTGTTGCACAAAACAAAACATAAATTCTAAGAAATATGGAATTGGTTGGTAGGGACTAATACAGAGATCGCTGAAGTGATACTTTGTTTTTTGAATCTTTACATATACAGAAAGAAATAAAAATGTATTATGCACATATAGAAATATATTATGCACATATTAAATTGCTGTACAGAGCTTGTGGAATGGTGCAGGTAGAGCATGACTTCCAGAAGAACACCTTATTACGTTCTACGAACAACAAATCAATTCTTACAATCTCTTTTGCATGCCATGGATTTTAGTGGGAGCTGGAGCCAGTTTATCTGTAAAGCAATAATTACCAACCTTCTCACAAGCATTGACTGTGGATCTGGGGAGAAGTTCCATTCGTGCCTGAAATGCCTGCTTTTTATGTGAGAGGAGCTGGCAATGAGAGCTCTTAAGGAAGCTGCTTGCACTCACAGCCAGGAGGATAGTTTGAGGATTAGCTTCCGTATGAGCTTCCATACACAGTGTTGATTCACCCAGGATTTCCAGGTATGCCTGGAATGCTAGGTACCTGAAAAGTGGTAGGCTGCTGGCAAAATGGCATGTTTCTGGTGAAAACAGGAGATTGACACCAAAGTGGAAGATGTGGCAAGTGTGTGCGATGACAGGAATTTCTGCAGCAAGAAAAGGTCAGTTTACATTTCTGAATAATTTCAGGAGAGTAGGAAAAGCTGGTTGCTTCACATAGAGTATGTATGGCCAAAGAATAATTAAAAAACAAACAATCTTATTTTAAAAATTTCATGGCTTTCAAGGCCTTTTTCTTGATTTTGGAGTTTTGAGTAGTGACTTCAGATCATGAGTGAAAATCTGAATCTTGACTCTTTCATTTGTCACTCTGAAGTAGAGCTCAGGATGCTCCATGCAGTGGGCAGATGTCTGTCCCTGATTGCAGGGGTCATTGCAACCACCAGCCCAAGAACAACTTTCTTTGCAGCGTAGTGTACTTTTCTTTATCTGTTTGTAAAAACACAAGATAGACTTACAAAACCACCCCTCTACAGCAAAATCGGTGTATATGCAAGGAAACGTGCAGTACGGTGTAGAAGAAAAGCACCGGTTGGGCGTTCAGAACGCAGCCATCTTTTAACATATGCATATGCAAATGCATACAATTATGGCAACACTGTACAGGATGGTCTGTGGATTCTTTTCAGTTTCAGGGATCTTTCAGTTAATAGGCTGAGAAACACTACTATAAAACATGAATGAATGTCCATCAGTGCCACTTAGTGCTGTTTTGGTGGCTTCAGCTCTCTATGTAGATGTCCAGCACATACCTACCAAAGAAGTTCATTGTGTTGGTTGCATGCATAGACCTCATGGCGAAGCATGTGCAGAGCACTAACTAAGCAAACCACTTGACAGATGTGGCAAAGTCCATGGTTGTTGTGGCTCATTTCTCTGCATCTGTTGGTCTGGAGTCCCAGAGGGTCAGAAAGTCACTGGTATCACCATGAGTGAGTAAGGCAGAAATGTCCTTGAGCTGCTTGAGAGGACATACAGGGAGGCAGTGGGAGGCTCCTCACAGCCAGTATCAGGGGGGTTCAAATTGGACTTGAACTGCAACCCACTTAGGTGGAGGTTGGCTAAGTATTATTTTATTAATCGGCTTTGTAAAATTTTTCTTGTGTTGCTCCTTTCTTGAAATTCCGTTTGTTTAAAATCAGTTTAAAATCAGCAGTCAGATAGGGTAAAGCCTCAGGTTTCCAGATGGAGGCTTGGATTGGAATCACTTCTGTTCATTTGAGAAAGAACCGTGAAATGATGATGCCCAGCTAGCATAGCCCTTTTAATGCCAAATGCGGCTGACAAAATGATTTTGTCTCTAAAAATACCATGGTTTTGTCCTTTGCCAAGCCTTTACAATATTTTGCTGCCATTTATGTGATACATTTCTTTTTCTAACTAAGGCTATTAAAGATGAAAAAAAAAATCTGTGAGCTGCAGAATCTTAAGAGTCACCAAATCACCAAGTAGTTGAGGTTGGCAAGGACCTTTGAAGGTCATCTACTCCAACCTCCTGTTCAAAGCAGGGCAACCTAGAGCAGGTTTCTCAAGGCTGTATCCAGTCAGATTTTTTATATCTCCAAGGAGGGAGACCCCACAACCTCTCCGGGCAATCTGTGCAAGTGCTTGGTCACCTTATAAAATGTTGGTCACAGTATAAAATGTTGTGGTTTTTTCCAATATTGGTATGTAATTTCCTGTGCTCATTGCCTCTTGTCCTGTCACTGGGCACCACTGATAAAAGCCCGGCTCCAACTTCTTTGCTTCCCCCATCAGCATTTATACACATTGATGAGATCCCCCTTAACCTTCTCTCCCCCAGGCTGAACAGTCCCAGATCTCTCAGCCTTTTCTCATAAAAGACATGCTCCAGTTCCTTCATCATCTTTGTGGCCCTTCACTGGACTTGCCCCAGTATGTCCATGTCACTCTTGTACTGGGGAGCCCAGAACTGGACCCAGCACTCCAGCTGTGTCTCACCAGCACTGAGCAGAGAAGGATCATCTCCTCAACCTGCTGGCGATACTCTGCCCCATGCAGCCAGGAGGCTGGACAGGATTGTGAGAGTCTCAATCAGAAGTCGAGGGTGCTTTGGGACACCGTGACCCTGGATGCACTACTCAAGTTTGGTTTATAAAATGTTTTGACATCCACTATGGACCATATTCATATAAACCTCAGAGCACCCTCATAACCCATATCCATGTCTAATCTTGAAGTGTAGTACTTGAATAGTTGATCAGTTTTGCTTATGCTGAAGTAATTTTTCACACAATTGGCTGAAGGGAGACAGTAAGAGAGCTGATTCTAATCGTGTTACTTCCTACAGGTAAGATCAAAAGTCAGGCATTTTTAGATGGTTCTTGACAGGGACATAGTGCAAGTTTTAAAAAACAAGGGCTACAATTGACATCAATAATACAATACTTCTTGGTAGCGGCAGGAAGCATTCAAATCGGTTAAAAAAACTTTTTTTTTCTTTTAAGACCACTGGAAACAGGTATTTAGTCCGCTTTGGCTTTCCCTCAAACTTTTCACGAATAGGCCAAGCTGTTTCACCTAGAGACTTGAAAGCAGGAAACAGAAAGGGTGCCGTTAGCTGTTTGTATTTTTGAAACTGTAGACACTCAAACGCCCCAGCGCCGGCACCGGTGAGGTGGGTACGGGTGGCTTTGCTGCAAGTACCTGCACGCAGCCGGAACCAGCAGAGCCCTCGTGTGCGTGGGATGGGTGAGCAGTCCCTGCTTCCCGAGGGGCAGGTGACTTCAGGTCTGCAGAGCAAGCAGCGTTAGTTCGAGCCGAGGCTCTGAGACATAACCTTGGCCACAGAGAGCTGCCTTGGCCGGAGACCCAACAGCAGCAGTCACGCTGATTCGGGCCCAGCTTACGAAAGCTGAAAAAAAGCAAGTCGTCCTCTAGCACCGTTTGTATTCCCAGCACGGCATCACAAATGGTGCCATTTCTGTATCTGCGATGTGATGACATGCCACGGGGGAGCTCTCGCAGGCGCTTCGTTTCAGAGCATCTGAATTTGCTTCCAAGTTTGCTGAGTCCAGATTTCAGGTGTCCGACAGCAGAAGACTCTCAGCCTTGCCAGAACATCAGCTGCATTACCTGGGCTGTTTCGCTAACTCACAGCCGTGACACCACCAAGAAACCCTATTGCAGTCACAACTGGGCTGTCTCACACAGCCATTAGCATTCCTTTCAATGTAAAAATCCTTCTAATTTCAGGTTTGGTTTAAAAACTGTATGCATTTACCATAGTGTCAGTGGCAGCCCAGTCTGACTGATTTCATATTTATAGTCCAGAATGATGATCATAAATGTATGTGATAATTTTAATAGGACTTGTGATAAGCTGTGGAATCATCTTCCATCTCCTCCCTACCATTCCTGAAGCCTCATCCCAGTTTAAGCATCACACGATCTTCCTTGCAGATACCACCTTTGCCCTTTTCCACTAACTTTCTGCCTACTTTTGCCCATGTGCGAACAACTTTTGTTTGTGACCTCTCCCGTGCTGGCTTGGTCACTCTGCTAATGTCGCTCTGGAGAAAGTCCTTTCCCAGATCTGTATGGGCTTCTTACCGGACAGGGAGGTAGTTCTGAGAAGATGCCAACACCTTTCTTGTCTGCCTGTTTGATCCAAAAATTCCCGAGGAACACGGTCAATGTCCGTGTCTATCTACAGCTGCCAGATAGACTATCTGGATGTAAGTAGATTTGTCAGTGTGTACTCAGAGTAGATTTGCACATTGTCTTCCAACTTTTAACATCCAATTTTATTACTGATATTACAGAATTATTAATGTAGTTAATGACTTTTTTATTATCTCTTTGCTCCCAGGGCCATGATTACCTCACACACTGCAGTGGCTCTCCTCACTATGGGCACCATTTTGCACTTTAAAAAGGATGTAGTGGTCGTACCCATGTTTCCAGAACTCCTCTTAATGGATAATGAAGGGAGATGGGAATGGAGAAAGGAGAAGAAATAAGACAGTAAGGAATTAAAAACAGGAGTCTGTCTGCTAGTTTGGAAGAGAGTTGAAGGCAGGTGTTGAAGGTAGAATTAACAGAGAAATGGAGGTCAGGAAGAGAAAAAGAGAGTAGCAAAAGTGGATAAAGAGAGTGTTTGGTGGAACAAAAGACAAATTAGAGACCCTGATACATCTGCCTTCTGGAGGAAGAGAGATATGCCCTCAAGACAGAGCGAGAGCAATAAAGCTTGCAGAAAGTCCGACACCAAAAAGGGAAGGGGGGGGCAGAAGTGTTTGTGGGGAAAAATAGCAATCCAGAAACCAGGAGCACCATCTTTATTAAAGATGAAATTCCTAGTAAAGGAGAGCTGTAGATTTTCTGTAACCTGAACATTTTTAGAAACACCATGGAAGAAAGGGGAAGAGCTACAGAGAGAAGCAAAAGTATTGGCCTGTTTGTCTTCAGTAAAACATCCTTCAGTCAGTTGTTTACAGAACGGTTATTCGTCCTCCTGGGGGAGCGCGGTGTTAAGTATTTTGGATGCCATTCTTGACCTAGAGTCTTTGCACGTTACTTTTGACTGCCGGGGGCTGTGCCACGGCCGCCTGTCCCCAGGTCCCCTCTGCGCTGTGCTGGCTGCCGACCTCGCACTGCGGGCTGAGGTCACGCTGCCCGCTCCGCCTGCACACGCACCTGGGTCTAACGGTGAGGAAAGGTACCTTAGGACGCGTCCGGGTCATTTAATGCCAGGAGCCAGTCAGTGAAACGAGCAGGCGTGCAGGCAGCTTACCCAACCCAGCTGTACCGCGGACGTCCGCAGAGGTAATCCATCCCTGAGCGCCGCTTCCCTGGGAAACGGCTGCAGCAGCCCGGCTCACCGGGACGAGTGTTTACAGGGAATCCCCCGGGACGAGCGACTGTATCTTTGACTTCCCGCCAGCTTTCACTCACATAAGGCAGAGCACGTACTTCTCCTTGATTCAGAAGAAAATCCGATTTTGAAATTGCCGTGGCACCTGACTCTCTAGCAAACGCGCACGTTGTGTACAAAGCGGCATGTGCACGCAGAATAAAAATCAGCGTCCACAGAAGCGGAAAGCAACACTAGATCTTCCCATTTTGCAGTGGCTACCGACCTCGTAGAGTCTTGGCAGCTCAGAGGGAGCTCCTTGCTGCAGTTAGAGCTGCAGCGTGTGGTACGTAACCCTGTCATCTGCGACTCAAAGGTAGCTTGTAGTCGCTTGTTTTAGTGTTGGAATAGGTTTTTGGTTTGGCTGCTTGCAGTCTTCTCCAAAGCAAAAGATGGGACGGGATTGCCAAAGGTGAGCAGAATGCTTCAGGTAATGGTGGATGGAAAAGCTTAACCGGGCAGTTAAGCTCAATGAATGCTACCAAAGATTTCTGGCACTGAGAGGTCTTCTGCTGCGGGAGCAGCTGCTGTTGGCTGACGGCAGGATTGCAGCTGGAACATGGGCTTTGTCTGCAGAAGCCTGCTGACACTTAGGGGATCACTCTGCAGTTCGTCTGTGTGTCCTGTCTCCGCTGTACCAAGGGATGAGGGGCCAGTTCACCTGACAAACGTTGAATAGCACCAAGAGGTGATCTGTGAAAACAGTCTCCAAGCAAGCCACCGTACTAGTGAGTTCAAGTTACCACTGCATCCTAACCAAATTATCCTGCAGCTGCAGGACAACAGCGGCTCTTCTTACATCCTCCCAGCTTCCTGATGTAGCACCATATCCTGATGCATCCTATTCTGGGTATGAGATCTTCACTGTGAGACTTTTTTCAGGCTTGTCAAAGGGCATT
>NW_010554239.1:0-12513 GCF_000687285.1 Phaethon lepturus | reverse complement strand
CCTGGCACTATGTAATCCTCCAGATAGATGTGCACCATTTTTCATCATTTATACAGTAATACGGTTGTTTTCCTGTTTCTCTGAAGTCCATACTGACATGTCTAGTGCCGTACTCGAGCCTGCTTTTGTCCCTCAGGAAATTTTGGTCTTCTCTGAAAGTGGCTGCTTTATCCAGTGGAGGTTTAATTCTCCTTTCATCTGCATTAGCATGGTACAAAGTTGCTGCGGTAGATCAGAAAATTTAGTCTGTGTCTTAAAGTCTTTTTCTCATCTCCTTCTACCTGGACAGATTGCTTACCATAGTATCTATTATCACCTCCACTTCCCATTACCACCTGCTGACACTAGCCAATTTGAAATCTTCTTCAGCTAATTCTGTTCGTTCTCCGGCACTAACCTCCCTGCGAGCTGGGACGGGCTCGCTTGGCCGGGTTCAGCACCCAGAAAGGAGCATTACATCTGGTGAGAGAAATCCTCACAGTCACACCCTCGTCTCATCCATCACCTTTCTAAATTATCTCTTCCCACATCTTAAGAAAAGTCTACCGTTCTGGAGTCATCCTCACCCGGAAACTGGCCTTTACCCTCCTACTCTCTGCATTTTGCCCAATCCCCATTAATCTGTCTCTTAATAAACCGCTTCTGCTGGTTCCTGGTTGCGCATCTGCACATGCTCTCACCTTCTGCCTGGGCCATTGCAAGTCCTGTTGGAATAGTTTCAGGTCTATATTCCCTCTTGAAAGACCTCTCTTGGCTTTCTGTCAGCTACAAAAACACCCTGATCATCCCAAAGTCCCTTAACGGGGCTAATGGGTGGTATCTGTGCATATTGCTGCACTTACCCCCGACGACCTCCATGTTGTGGCTCTCCTTAGACCCCCGACCAGCCTGAGCTGGAACCTTGGACCTTCCTTCCCATTTCAGGGTTCATTGCTGCTGTCACACCGGCTATGAACGTGATGGTTTTGCAGGCTGTTGTACACCTCCCTTACTAACACATCATCTCTTTGGAAACCGCAGCTCCGAAGAGCCGCAGCCTGTGGTGCCCATGCCGTGCCTCCCTCCTGCCAAAGCATTCCCTGGCCCATGGCCCCGTATCTCCTCGGATTTTATGCTGCTGCATTTTACAGCATTTCCCCCTGCGGCAATTATTGTGCTTCCTAAGGTTTTGTATGCACGATGCCTTATCCAAATAAATTGAACCTCTGCTCTTTTTACTGTTCTCTAGCCACAGGGGAAAGTAATTCATTTGTTTGAGGAAGGGGGTGTGGAGAAGGCACCAGCACTAGGTCAAAACTCCTCAAACGTAAAACAGATTACACTTCACTGAAAGGCAGAGAGATCAACATGTTTCTTCAAGCATTTTTTCCAGACATATGGAGATTAAAGTTAGAAATAAAATTGGTTTGTATATATTTCCCTTCAGCTTGTGCCACTTTATCAAAGATAGTAATTTTCAAAAATGTCTCAGTAATAAATCAGAAATAAAACTTTGGAGAAACCAATGAATCTTCACTTATTTTTCAAAGATGCTTTTAACTGGATAGCATCCCACAGATATGCATGATCTTCCTCTGCATGGATGTTTATTACCGCTTCGCCTGCCTCACGTGCCTTTTAATAAACATATTAAAGTGTCAGCTAGATTCATTGCATCTCCAGTAAGAAGTAATTTTGCATCTTTCACTTAAAAACTAGTTTTGGAACGTCCCAAAGCAATTATTCCTCAGTGAATCACCACAGACAGCTTGGTATTGTTAGAGAAAAAGTGCCTGAGGGTGCTGCTCTTTCCTTTTCCTCGGGAACCAGAACAGCAGCAATGGCACACGCGTCTTCACCATGCCGCAACTCTAACCCCTCTGCTCGCTGTGTCTCAAGCCGAAGAAACTCTGCATTTACAGCGATGATCTCAAAACGTGCAAAAAGGCATTTCAAAGGGCAGTTATGTAAGTGCAGGAGAGTATGGAGATAGCTAATAGCAAAAGCTACACAAATTTTTACGTCGCATCCTACAGCCTTTTATTTCTTGAAAGATAAATTACTTACTTATGACAGCTTTCCACATCAGTTCCTCGTAATGTAATCCTTCTAGGAGCACTCCGTTGGTGTTGCTCTTCTCTCTCACAGCGGGAATTGTGCGCAACTTCATTTGCAGTTTGTATTAACTACAGAAGATGGCAGTACTAAAAGTAATTATGATGCACAGCTGATTGGAAGACTGCTTCATCTTTTATTCCCTTCCCAGTCTGGCTTTACAGAGGCTGTAGCACACCAAAGCCAAACTGGGCTTTGAGGCAGAAAAATGATGAGCTCTGGGACAAAGAGAAATTTCAATAAATACAGGTGAATTAAAAGGGTTGGATTGCACTCAATATGACTAGGAATGATTCCTTGTATTATTTAACTATGCTAAGTGTTATTAGAAATGCTATTTCTGTTAGTTCTATATTTCCTTCAACTTCCTGCAATGAAGCATTTTGGGAGCACTGCAGAGTTTTGAAAATTGTGAAGGGGAGAGTGATCCATATGCACTGGAGGTTTTGTTCTCCACGGAAAAGGTATGGGTCATCATCCCACCGTACCCAAAAGGTGTGGGATCATCCGTGTTCGTTTGAGGATCTGGGTACTCGGGAGGTGAAGCCCTCTCTTCCTCCACCCACCTTATTCCCTTTTCTTTGTGGGGCACGAGCACTTCAGACCAAGGAGCAGAGGAGAGGACGCGTCAGTAGATGTCCTTGGGCTTCTGGATGAACATCGCAGTAAGGATCCGCGGGCTCACCTTCATCTGCACCCTTCTGCAGAAGAGCACGCAGGGGCTGTGCTGGGTGGCTGCTCACTTCTGGGAACTACAGCTGGTTTTAAGGGGCCTTCCTAACCTGGAGCGTGACTGCGGCAGTGATGGGAATTCATCAGAAGGGACAATTCTGAAGGTTACTGTCTGTAACATTACTAAATGCATTTTTCTTCTAATTATTAGCTTTCCTAAAAGCACATGAAATACTGGAAATAGTTTATTACTAGAGGATATTTTTCCTATTAAATCATCTGTATAAACGTAAACAAATAATTGACTTCTGGGAATCATTAAGACCATTCTCACAAGTAGCTAGAAAAATTGCTATCTGCATTCTGTTCAGAACCTTTAAGATGCAAATTCTGCTGGAAGTGCAAAAAGCTTCAGTAATGAGACTGATGCAAAACCCTGTGAAAACCTGAACCACCAAAATCAGAGTTTAGGCTCTTTTCAGAGTCTAGTCCTTTCTAGTCCAAGGAATAATTCAAAGAATTTGAACTGCTTACATGATTCATTATTATTTGTGTCTGGACTTCATTATTTATTTTCTTCAATGCAGAGATTCCATTCTGAGGAGATAAAGAGAAAAATCTAGTTTTACTACTCACTTCTGTGAGAGTTAATAGCCCAGTGACTTCAAAAGGAGTGGCACATAGCTCACCAAGCCTGAATTCGGTCCACATAATGTAAAATGAATCACAGAATCACAGAATCACAGAATGGTTGGGGTCGGAAGGGACCTCTGAAGATCATCTGGTCCAACCCCCCTGCCAAGGCAGGATCACCTAGGGCAGGTTGCACAGGAACACATCCAGTCGGGTTTGGAATGTCTCCAGAGAAGGAGACTCCACAACCTCCCTGGGCAGCCCGTTCCAGTGCTCCGTCACCCTCACAGTAAAGAAGTTTTCCCTCATGTTGAGGTGGCACTTCCTGTGCTGCAGTTTGTGCCCATTGCCCCTTGTCCTGTCACTGGGCACTACTGAAAAGAGACTGGCTCCATCCTCCTGACAATGAAATATGCTTATGCAAAACAAAATCGCATAAAAGTCTTAAAGGATGAAATCTCACAGTCCTGGAACTGGCAACAGAAGCAAAAAGTGAACAGGAGAAATTCAAACTCTGCTACCACAAGATTTCACCACTTTTTAAGAAGTGTGTGTAAAATGATTTATTTCTTTCTGTGGGTTGTTTCTTTACCTAAACCTCCCCAGTCTTCAGCGATAAGCCTGCTGCAAATAACACAAGTGAGGGTGTGCAGATAATATTAAAAATGCTGTAGAAATGGAAAGGATTTTCCTCTGAACAGATCTCAAGTTCTCCATTTAATTTTTGGTAATACTGCTTTTATTAAACTATTTTCCCTAACTTCAAAGTTAATTCCAAAAGGAGTTGAGGATGGCAAAAACTACTTAAAGAACAAAGTGGGAAAGCCTTTGCTTTAACCTGCAAATTGCGGCAGACAACAGAAGAAACAACCTTGAAGATCCACTTATGCGCATGCATTATACACACACGTAGCCCTCACTTTGGCTCCATGCTCCCTAACGAATAACCCAGCTTCCAAGAATGAATATTGTGAGAAATAAGTACAAAGAAGAGGGGAAGGGAGGGAACTCTCCTGAAATATTACGCGGTGAATATGTCCACCGTCAGTGGGGCACAGTCTCTTCCTTCCTGAACTGGGGCCTTTGTGCCATGTAGGTGCAAACTAGGAATTTAAAACAGGCTTAAAGTTAGTTTAATTAAATCCTGTGCCTGTCAATCTGTCTCCTCGTGAATAGGTTACCATTATATTTTTAATCAAGGCAAAGCCAGAGCAGATCAGCCCATGGGATCAGAAACCTGGCTGTGCCCTGTACAACGTTTCCTGGCTCTTGTCTCAACCAAGAATATTTTGAAAAGTATCTTGCCTAAGTGGCACTGCAAAGCACCCGACCACCTTAACAGGACTCCAAATTTGCAAAAAAGGAGCAAGATCATGACCAGTGAGGAGTAATTTGCAAGAAACTTTCCCTTTTCATCATCCCTTGCCTACAGCTGCCTTCAGTTGCAGTCCCCTTGTCTACCTCTGCCAGGCATGAATTCATGCTCCACGATGCTTCGGGTCATCGCTGTGAAGCTGCGAAGGGCCTGCTTTATTAAGCACATCCTCTTCCTAGATTTCCATTGACGCAGCATTATTATATCCTTCCAGCACACAAGACACTTTTTTTTTTTATACACCTACTGAGCATCAGAGGAGTGCAAGGTACACCCCATGTATTTGTTCTGGCCCTCTGATTCTTACTGATACTGTTCAAGCCAGGAGAGTAAGCAAAAACTAAAAGAAAAAAGTGTTGTGTTTCCTTATTAAAAAGTAGATCACAGGTGTTATTCTGTGGCATGGGAGAATGTCATCAGCTATTTACTTTTTGTGTGATTTAGCCACTTTAGGTGATATTCAGTAAAGATGGTGACAGTAGTGGCAATATAACATATGAATGGTTTCCTTTATTTTAGGCAGAAAAAAGTGCTTATAAAAAGTACATTCAAGGATTTAACAGCAAAATTAGGTAGCTCTCTCTTTCACTAGTAAGAGACCCAGCATGAAAAATAATTAACAATTACATTCTTTCAGTGCCTTTTATTTAGTTATCTCAGAGCACTTTGCAAAGCTGAGTCAACAGCCAGAGAATTTGAGCTGCTTCACCTTCAGTGTTACGTGGTCAATCAGTCTGGGCAAATCAGGAACAGGCTCCCAGTAACCCTGATCCTCGGGGTCTGCTCCAAACCTATGGAGTTCAGCTTCATTGGGGTAGGTAGTGCAATATCAGTTAACAAATTCATTAACTATCAATCAGATGGACTTCTGCATATTCTGGGAAGAGAAGGCAGCCAGTCCTGGTTGTTTTTTCAAAAACTGTTTATTATTCACAAGACCAGACAACTAATTCTACTTCGTTTGGATATGGCGATGTTACAATTCAGATACCAACAAGCCCCTCCTATAACTCATTTTATACACTACCCTTTTATAATAATGCATTCTCTGTTTCATTCCCACTGAAAAACAGTCTTAACCCCATACCAGTTTAAAAACACTATCTACATTGACTTCATTGATCTAGTTCTTAACTTGAAAAAACTTCCACTATGTTCTCTTGAAGACTCTTTAATAAAAAGAAATACAGCTCCTTTAACTTTTCTTTATAGCCTGTTTTGCAGAGCCAGTGCAATCTTTGTTGACCTAGCCTGTACCCGCTCCAAGGCAATAACAACCTATCGATGTGTGCAGGTGTAGTGCTCAGTATCTGAAATAGTGCTTGACAAGTGTCTTGTACAGAAAAAGCATCGCCTTTTTGTAGTTTCTTTCATCGATACATTAGGTGTGTTTTTCTTTCTGAGGCATTAGTTGGCATGAAAGTTCCAATTATTGTTTTCATACCAGCTCCCGGTCTTATTTGATTGTTCCATTTAGCACCTATTTCTTGGGCTGTTTCTTCAGTCTTGGACTAATTATTTTACAGAACTCTACACTGAATTTCCTTTACCATCTGCTGGTCTAATCAACCTAATGATCCATGTCCTCTGGAAGCAGATTGCATTATTCCTCATTATTTGCTCTGTTTCTGACTTTACCTTCATTCGCTCTGTAGACTGAGGACTTGGCTCCAGTGCTTGGCTACTGATGAGGGCAGTGACAGCACAACTTTAAGCAGACGTTAGATAAGGTTACTTCCAGAGGTATTAGCGTCATCTCCTAGCACAACTCAGAGTAGCCTAAAAACCTCCTGAAATGAGAGCAGGCAACATTGATCACCACAGCTACAATTGCTTAAATAAGTGGATTCAACAAAATCGTGGGGTTTGGTGTTTCTTAGCCATGCTCTAACTGGTGCCTGAGGAGGGGGATGACACAAAAGCCTGCTTAGTGCCTATATGTTACCAAAGGCTTCTCGTACTGAGACTGACTTAATGGAAATTGTATACAATCTTCAAGGTGTAAAGCAGCTGAAGTGCTGTCAAGATCAAGCTGTTGTTTTGAAATACTTCTTTTGATTGATGTAAAATTGTTGAGTGTGTGAATCAGGGCCCTTAAAACTGACTCAGAGCGATTCCAACTGTAACGCCGAAGAAGCGCTAAATAATTGCTGAGGATCAGAATGTCACTTTTTTTCCTGTTTTAAAAGCATACAGCTCTACATTAAACAGAAATAAGCTGGAGTTTCAGCAGCGACTGGTGTTTAAGCAAAGATCTAAGGTCTAACATAGCTACTCATCCTCACTACCGCTTCTGCGGGGGCAGTTCCAGCAAACACATTGACCGTCAGACTCCCGACTGAATTAGCAAACCTACTGAATAAGAAGAGTACTTTTTCTTACAAGCTGAATGCTTCTCTGCTCGGGTATATAAGTCACCCAAACTATTCATAACATGTCTTCAGAATAAAAGTCTACAGCAATAAAGTTTGGGGGTGAGGGGGGCTGGTGTTATGTTGTTGGAATGAGTTGCTTTAGAAAGGTACCTGGATTTCCATGTGTCTTAGGAAAGAGATACCTGCTTTAGTTTCTTCCGCAGCTAAGGGGCCTATATTCCGTTTCCTACAAATAGGTTGTGAAGTACCCTAGAGTATTGGAAACATAGGGGTAAAAAACACTAATCAAGACCTATTATGGGAGACCCTTCTGAGATGGCAGCTGGAGGTGAAACAACATTCTCTAGGCAATGTTAAATAGTCCACCTCATTGAAGCGTAAGCAACTGAACTGAGCGTACAGACTGAAGCCTTCTCCAACATTACATTGGAGCTGCTTTGCAGAGATTATTTGTTCACCTAAAAATGGTGAACAGTGTCTAAGTGGTGGGGAGAAGGCATTCTGAATGGCAAATTGCTTATCCCTACAATGAATATGTCCATGCAGCTTCACATACTGCCAGCCTGCCCAGGGCATTGCACAATTAATACTTTCATATCAGCTGTGATTTACAAGATCTTTTAAAATGAAGATAGAAATAGCCGTTGCACATCCAACTGCCTGGGAGGGTGAAGCACAGATAAGAAATCAATGTTGCATAGAGGCTCTGCAGAGAGAACACATCCTGGTCCCAGATGAGCCTGACAACGTTTGCATTCTCACAGAGAAGAAGAGCTAATCAAAGCTGTGACACGGTTAAGTTCCCCTAAATTAGAAGATAAGGAGGAAGGGTAACTGAAGTCCCCAGGAAATAATTCGATACTTATTTCACTCAAGAGGCAACCCAACAACTGTCACTGTCACAGGGGGGACAGAAACGCAAGAGAGATGCTGATTCCTTAAGATAACGCTGAAGGAGCCGAGCACTGCCGATTTGTTTCCGCAGGTTCTGTGCCCCAGAGAAATCTCACAATGACAAGCACACTGGAAGTTGCTTTTGTTGTTTGTTGTTTCCCGTCAAGAACTTGGTTTGTAATCAGGAATTTAACCTTTGCTTTTCCACGTAGCTTGTTTCATAACTGAACTTGCTGAGCTTCTGAAGTTGAGGTGAATCCAGCAAATCTGTAGCACACGCGTTGCCTCAGAGGTGATGAATTCAGGGGGAGTGGGGCTCGCGGGCACCCACTGGAGGGGAGCAGGTTTGGAAATCCAGAAAATGGGATGTGTTTCTCACCATCTGGAAAGTTTGGGGGCTTGCAGCAAGGAGAGGACCGCTGCCGGTAGGGCGTTACCAGTGAGCAATATGAGTGAGAACCATGGCACCGTGGTGTTGAAGATTGTTTAATACAAATAAATATAACAATATCATTTCAAATGCTCAGCTCCACGTCAGTGTGCATTAAAAATTAAAACGTTTTTGAAGGTGGCTGCATTCTTCAGGCGAGAGTATGTGAATCCCAGGCTAGCCTTTTCTGCATTACAAAACAGGGTAGGAGTTGCCTGACCTGCATAGTTCAGGCCAGAAGACCTCCTTAAATAAATTGCATTTGAGAGAACATTTGTCCAGAAAAATCTCTATTCATTCCCTGCAGAGTTCCTGGCATGCTGGAATCACAACTCTCAAATTCTGCCACTGCTTTTAAGAGCCTATATCTAGCTGAAATTCATCTGAATTCGATTTCTAGCCAATGAATCATCATCTGCTTTTCTGTAATGGTTAGAAGACATCTATTACCACATTTCTGTTCTGAATGTATATGTGGGTTGATCGAGTCCTCATGTAGACTCATCTTTGCTAAGCAGACAGATTTGGGATCCAGGGTCTTTCAGGTTAAATCATGTCTTCCCCTTTCACTGCTCTTCCAATATTTTTGTGAACCATTTGTAATTAATTAATACTCCTTATTAACTGTGGTACCAGCATTATACCTACCAGTTGCACCACTGCCAAATACTCTCACTTGATTTTCTTCTGCATGTGCATCCCAGAATCACATCTACAGAGATGTTTTGCATTATTCATATGGGATGTAGATTATTTATCACTTTAATTTGTAAAATGGAATGTTGTGTAGTACTAAATTAAATAACATATAGACATTAAGTAATATTGTGTAAATAGTTAATATTAACAATATTTCTTTAAAAGCAAAGATGCAACTGCAAAGTTTTTTTTCAGATGTGTGTTGAAAGTTGGTCCAACTCCTATAAGAAAGTATTATATGGACTTAAAGCTTTGTCTGCCTCAAGAACATCTAACCACTACATTATTATGATGTATAAGTCTCTGAGTGGGACTTTCAAAGACCATGGTCTCTGTAAAATTGATCTCTGGAAGTGATCCTAGGAAAATGGCTTTATGGAGAGTTACTGTTTCTTTTATTGGCATAATGCAGTTAATGCTGTCTATATTACAAATCTAATGTAGTGACATTACTCTTCATTTTCCATATTTTAGTGCCCTCAAGGCTTTTATTCAGTTTTACCTTGGGATGATATTTTGCATGTGTCAAAAAAAAGAGCTTCTACTTCTTATTTGTCAGGACAGATATGAAATTTTATGGCATCTATGGGAGGGAGATGCCACTCATTTAATTGTTGTCTCTGGTGTTAAGATATATGACAAGAATAGGTAAGGAGTCAAATGCTCAGATGGTTTAGAGCTATAATGCTTGAAACCACTCAAAAAAATCAGCCCCATTCAAAATGCAAAATTAAAACACTAACCCTTGTGTGCAGGTTTGCTGTGCAGAAAGACGAAATGTTTAGAGAGTGATCCAGCCTGTAAAAATGCATCTGTTGGACACTTTCAGTAGTATTTAAGAGACTTGTAATTATTATACTAAACAACTACTAGCCTGTTCAGTGATACAGGATCGTGTTGAGATCGTGAAAAGCAGGCGGAAGGGTTGAATGCGCAAGTCCTTCAGCAAGGAGAGGTAGTTCTGCTAGAGGTAGTGACGGCAGCTCCTCTCCCCCATCTCCCGCGGGAATACCAGCCCCTGGTGAGGTGCGAACTACCCCACGCTCATCTCAGGGCTCACCTGCACCCTCAGACAGTGCTTGCAGACAGTCGAGGGGGGCACCCAGCCAGCCACTCGCTGAGAACCACTTACACCGACTTCCCATGCCTGAGGGCTCTGGAAAAGCCGAGGAAATCCAGCCAGTGATGCACATTTAATAGGGCTGTGGAGAATAAACAGCCCGGGAGCTGCTCCCTGCTTTTGTACCGATGAATCTTTTAAAACTTACAGTTGAGTTTGATCAAATGTTTCAAAGTTCAGGGGAGTCGCTGTGAAGGTGCCAGAGCTGTACCTGAGTGGCACGGAGAACCTAGTCTAACATCCATAGTCGTTTCGGCATTGTTCTTCTTTCCAATCAGAAAGAAATGCATACTTTTTTTAAAAAAAAAGGCTCTTTCAGTCTATATTTGCTATAGAATTTACTTCTGACTAGCAAACTTGATCATGTTTTGCTTTCATGTGATACGTAGGAATTAAGAAGAGTCTCCTTTTCTTGGTCACTTGTCTGAGTATGTCTTTGAACAGTTGCAGCAGGCATTTTCTCTTTTGGACTCTTATAAAGGAGGGATTTTTTTTTTTGTTTTACCTTGCTTTTGATATAGTTATATATTAAAAATAAAATAAAAAGCCTGCAACACCTTTGCTTCAGCAGTCACACTGCACTAAACGCAACTGGGGAGTAACAAGAGGAGCTTCAGTAACCTTCTCATGCAAGATGAAATATTTAAACATCATATAAACATCATATCATTTAGGGAACAAGGACATACTTCACCCTGAGAAAAGAGGCTCTATCCACTGCTTTCCTGTAGGAAGCATTTAAACCTCTGCTTGAGGGCCAATTAGTATCATACACTGTCCATGTAAAACAACAAGGAAGAGGCAGTTGGCAAAAGACTTTACGGAAATCTCTCTGCAGGCAGATTTCTGTGTGATTTCCCTGCTCTTCTCCTCCAGACAGTAGCAAAAAAAAACATGGATGGGGAGAAAACTTTTTGCTCAGCTACATTTTTCTTGGGTTCAGGGATTCTTCTATGCAGAAAGCCAGCTCAGCAGACCTCCATACTCCTAAACACAACTTCTGTGGGCAGAATTAAAGCTGGTAAACAACTTCCTCTTCCAGTCCTTTTTCTGTCCTGTGTACCTATGTTATGGTCTTGATGCTGACAGCACGTGAGCTGCTGAGTCCTGGAGCCACCAGAGCTCTGTGAGCACGAGCCACCCGCATCTGGGCTTCTGGGTAAGGCAAATGACCCACGTTTAATGTGGCAGCAGCTGTGTCTTAGGAGGCATAGGTTGGATGTTTAGCATGGTTGAAGATTGGGATCCACCAGAGGAGGTTTGGGATTTCTGCTTTCTCCTGGAAGGTAAATGCTAGATAAATCACAAACTCATAAGGCTGGACTGTGGTCTGCTGATAACCACTGGACCATGGACTGTTCTGAGGTGTCTGCAAAAAAGTGACAGAGAAAAGTGAGTCTGTCGTCAGTCTGTCAGAACTCGCTATACCAGCTCTGCACCTTCCCTGGGAAATGTTGTCGGGCCTGCAAGTTGGGAAAGGCTGGGGCTCTGCGCGGGGCTCCGCTGGGGCACGGGCAGGCAGCCCTGGGTGGGGGTTCCCCAGCCTGCGGCCGTTCGGGAGCCGGAGGAGGAACGTGTGAGAGCAAGAAGGGAATCAGCCGGTTCTCCAGGTGGCAAAGCAAACCTGACGTGTCACTAGTGAACAGTTAGGCAGGTTCAGAGGCACAGCTTGCTCCTTCCCCTGCGTGCCTAAGGGATAGCTCAAGTTCTGCTCATTTTGGGGAGGCTGCAGCCTCCCTCTCCTCCCCCAGCCTGCCAACTGCTCTTTCCCAGGATGGTGCCGCTGCCACTTACCGGCTGCCACAGAGGCAGCGCAGGATGTGTCGCTATGACTCAGGGTGGGAAGTCACCACGGTGCTTGTCGAGACCAACTGTGGCCCAGGGCGAGGACACCCACTCCTCGGGAAACGATTCTGCTGAGCATCCAGATGGCTGGGAGGAAGTTTGGTAGCAGGAGAAAGATACAGAGCAGAAAGTGCAGCCTTGTAGAAGAGTAAAAATAGCCTAGAGAAAGGAAAAGCAAATATGCAGACAGGGATACCCGCCTAAAAAACCCCCAAAACAGAAGAGCAGGCTCCGGCTCCCCTGCGATGCACACCACTCAATACAGAAGAGAGGCCAGAAGCTGCAGTGAAGCTCTCAGCTGGGTCAGGTTTGCCAAAAGAAGGGACGAGGACTTACCTCGGGCAACAAAACATTCGTAGCTGCTTACGAAGGTGGC
>NW_010554238.1:124404-125262 GCF_000687285.1 Phaethon lepturus | reverse complement strand
CCAAATGCCCCCAGCCTGATCGACCTTGGGGACAAGAATCTTTTCCTATGCCTAGCAGGGCACGAGGGGGTGCTTCAAAGCACCCCATTTCTTACAGCTGCTGGCAGGGGATGAGGATGGTGAGCTCTGCAGTGCTCCTCAAGAAGGCATTCCCTTGGTCTTGCTTCTGCTATCCAGCTGCAAAGGATTTCCAACCCTCAGATGAGCTTTGAAGGCGGCCCCACTGGGACCTGGCTTTGAAGCAGAGAACGTCCAGCAACCTCTTCCAGCCTCCTCAGGTCTTCCTCCCTCAGCCTCCTCCAAGTAATTCCACTGGCTTCTCAAGGACTTCCTCCTGGATGTCTTCCGTCTGTCCCCAGGCCAGCTCTGGCAGCAGGACACAGGAACTCAAGCATTTCCTCTCAGATATCTTCAGTCTGCCCCTGGGCCAGCTCTGGCAGCTGGACATGGGAGGATGCTCCCTTTTATCCTGCCCTGGGGCATTGTGACTGCTGTGTTGCTGGGTGGTGGCACTATGACACGGGGGTGATGGGGACCCCTATGCGCAGCCCCACCCGCCACCCCTTCATGCAGCATCATTCAGAGGAAGGCCTTTGGTGTTTGATGAACTGTAGTTATGTCCCTTAAAACGAGGCTCTTGAATGATGGGTTTCTAAACTGTCACATCCTGACTTTCCTTCTGAGCTCCACCACACCTTAGGAAATGTGCTGTCAAAAAGGAGGTGATAAAATTTGGTTCCTGTTGGGAAGATTAAAGCACTCTGAAGCACTTTTACAGGACTTTGAAGAGACTCAGTTGATGTTATTCTGCCCCTTACTTGAAAGCATGAATACGCAGAAGTTGGTCAAGCTGGCGGT
>NW_010554238.1:48585-124373 GCF_000687285.1 Phaethon lepturus | reverse complement strand
GCTCTTCATGTGTCGGGGAACACCAGAGGGCTATAAAGTTGCGCTGTGTGGAAAATTCAATTCCAGCAGAAATTACATGGGTATAGCCAGCAACACTAGTGAGATTGGACACTGACCAAAATATTAGAAAAACAAGTGACCACAAACCACAGAGAATTCTCAGACCCACAGCACACTAAAAAGCGCTCCAAAACAGAATTTATTAAAGCCATATGCTCTTGGATACGAATAAAGTGCACAACTATTTTGAAGGACTTTCAGTACATTTAGATTTTTACAGAATACCAAGCCAAACAAGCCCACATTGGGCTTGCCCAAACACATCCTGATGATGTAGACTCTTCTCTCCCTGCAACATCACTGGGTGGTTTAGCAAAGACACCAAATGAATGGAGCAGAGGCGCTCCACAGAAATCAGTAAGGTTTGGAGAAGCAGGAGAGGCAATAAGTAGGAAAGGCTGCTCTGGTGGCTACCCTTATTTGTCCTTACTTGCTAAGAGCCTGATTCTGTGATTTGCTATGTGTTTTCTCTGGTGCTACGGAGGCATTTGTGTGAACCAGCTGCTCAGTAGTGTACATCTCCTGCACTGCTGCCTTTACAGACAAGTATCACTTTCCTGGCCAGAGTGAATCATTGGATAAGAGCAGTCCTCTGCCATGGCTTCTTCTCCTTACTGCTCCTCTTGATGAGAACTAGGCTGTTTTCATTTTCTCTTTACTCACTGCACGTCCGCTTGCCTCAGAGAGCTCTCCCAGCACCGTATGATGTGCTGCACCGATGGCTGCTGGTTGCAGCGGGGCTCCGAACCACGCTGTTGTCATGGCTCTACATATAGGATCTCAGCCTCTTGCTTGCTCTCCCCCTGGGGTGTTTTCAGTTGCTGTGGTCTAAAGTAGCAGTTGTGGCTTCCAAATTCGGAGCGAGGATATTGGAATCATGTGTGTGTGCCTGCCTGGAGTGAAAGGCTTTGCTTTGTACGCTGCTGAACACAACACTCCTTGGCTCCTTGTAAACAGGCAGGGAGCAGTGCGAACTCCCTTCCCTTGGAAAGGTGCCTTACCGAAAATGAGTAATGGTAAAGACTTCTAGACTTAAAAAACTACCGCTAAATGTGCATATTCCAAATAGGGCTGGAGCAATGTCAAATATGGTCCAGCTTATCTGAAACACAAAGTACCTGTTTCTAAGAGGGAGGGTTGGGGTTGCAGTATTGAAAAAGCTTCTTTTGATGTATGCTGCTCTGGTGTTGGGGAAGGAAAGACATTTTTAAAAGGCATTGTTGGAGGGTCTTTGAAGGAGGCCTCAAACCTGTTTGTGTAACAGGGGTGGGATGATAGAGAACTTTGTGGGTATGGCCTTGCCTGTATTACCATGTTATCCCTGAAGAATTCCAGATCAGCATGAAGTGTGTGACAGAAGGCTCAGAAATCACTGAGTCTATGGCTTGTATTTAGTGGGTCATCCCAGCTCAATGAATGTGCTTTCCTGTCCTATAAGTGTTAATTCTGAAGCTGTGTCTTGTGGCCATAGAGTTTTGCTAAGGTAGTCGTGGGCTACCCCATTGCCTTGCTCATAATGTTGCTAGACCACACCCTCATTGACATTGCTATGGTTGTATTGGTGTTTCAGTCAAGAATCCCCATGTTCAGAGCTTTATTACAGCTGGGGAACCATTGGCTTTGAAAGTAATCGCAGCAGACAAAACTCAGGGAATTAATTTTTATTTTTTCTTATTATTTTGGTAACCTGTTTAATAGAATCATCTGCAGCCTTGTAGTTAAGCAAGGATTTCTCTGCTTATCCCAGTTTTTTACTCTGGGTGGTGTCTGCAGAAGAAGGATGATTAAGTGATAGAAACTGGGAAAGGAGTATCTTAGTTTGGGTGTGCTGAAAAAGTTCTTCCAAGTATAGGCACTGGGCCAAGCGATATTGCATGAGTTTTGATTTCAAGGCTCTGTGTCTGCCTAGGGTAAGTGAAAGGCATGTCTTAAGCACTTCTAAATAAATAAATGTCATTTAGGTATGCAGTTGCCACCCTCAAAAACTTTCCAGTGCTTCTCTTTGCAATTAGATGTTATCTAAACTTCTCTGCCCTTAATATAGAGAATACTTAAGCAACCTGTGAATAATGAAGTATCATTATTTAGTTACCTCGGGCAATTGAAAAGATTTTAGAGGTGGCTGCTGTAGTACAATGGCTGCTATATCTTAGTGAAATAACTTGTCATTATTACAAGTCTTTTCTGAGGTCAAGGAGCAGATACTTCCATTCCTGAGCATATAATGTCAGGCGTTTCGAAAATGAATTTTAAGACTGATTGTAAAATAGTAAGATTTTTAATTTCTTTATATTGGATACAGTGCAGCCCTTAGATACCACATTTTGAGGACTTTTCTGCACCTACCAGAGCTAGATTTTTTTTTTTTTTAATGAAAACTGAGATCCTCATGTAACCAGATGACTTCAGGAGTCAGAGCTTTTAGGAAAATCTCACCTGTCTCAGTAATCACTCAATGATCATCAGCAATGGTCAGTAGCATTCAGGACCTCGAATTCCTATAAGTCCACGAAAAACATTTCAGTGGACCCATGGGGTAGATAGGTCCATCAGCCTCATCTGTGGGCTGATGGCATGAGATGAGGGTACTCGTGAGTGATCAAAACACTTTCTCCTCTCTATTGCTTCTCCATGGGTGAGGGGTATTTTAGTGAGGGATGGACATGTGTTTACAGCAACACTAGTCACTCAGCATAGGCACAGCAAATACTTCATGAGGTGTACTGTTTTTTCCGTGAAGGGATGAAGAAGAGCCTGGGCATGCACGGAGGCAGGAAGTACTCCCCACCCATCAGCACAGATGCAGGCTTTTGGAGTTTACCAAATGGCTGCTCAGCTCCCATCGTTTAGTCTGGACTGTGTCCTCCCTTGCATGTTCTGATTTGTAAAACCACATCAGAAACACAGACGTTTTTCCCCTTCAGCATGACAGTTGATAGTGGAAACCACAGATTTATTGTCCCATCTTCTCATCACTACAAGATGGTTTGAATATCAGAGGCTGCAACAATTCATCTTCCTAAATCTCCATAGCTTGCAAAATTTCAGTGCTCCTACAGGCTACCATCTAACTTGACAAAATGCTTACAGCAAAGGTTTCCTCAAGTGAAATAGGCCTGATTTCATATTTGTGAAATGAAAGAGGCCATATATTGTGAAAATAAATTATTAGCAATGGCAAACATGTTCATGAGTACATTCATCTCTTCACCTGGTAGGTGTGTGACAATGGCTGTACTACTTAATAATTTCCCTTTTGATTCTGACCTTGCCTGATGGGTGGCAGGTGTTTCATCAGTATCTATCTCTCATATACCCTGCTTCTCTGACTCGCTGGGCATGCTTCTTGTCGTTGGGAGTGTCACCAGATAGCCGACTGATCTTTTTGAGTGTGGCTGCAATGTGGGAGCCCAGCCAAAGTTGCCTTAAAAAGCTGCTGGTAAAAAAAGAATGTGTGCTGCTCCTTGTAAGTTGTTAAGGGAGGTGATATGTCCACTTCCTCCTTGAAGGTCCGTACAGGAGGTCCATGGGGAGGACGGAGTGTGCATTTGGGCTGATGGCCAAAAAAAAAAGGGCAGGCAAGGCCTTCCTGAGAAAGCAGGAGTAGGGATTATTAGAAACATGGAGTTTCCTTCAGTGCATATAGTTTGGCTAACCTTTTAGAGCTCCCCATCAAAAAGCCAAAGATATGTTGAGGCAAGTTTCATGGGGAATATATCAATGAAACATTGAGCTTTCAGAACTTTGAAAAATAAATTGAAGGCTTATAAATTACACAGAATGAATTATGGTATGCTGGAAATGTCAGGAAACCACACTGCTTTCATTAGGTTTTTGTTATAGGATCCTCAAGTTTTCCCCATCAACAGCTAACCTTCAGAACCATTTTACTATCTACATATAAATTCTGGACTGCTTTTATGCAATTCAGATCTGGAAACTACTTACAATACCTAGGAGAAAAACTGTTGAAAATATAGGATTTTTTTTGAAAAACAAATAGTCAATACTTGTTTCCAGCCAGTCCCATGTAATCCTGAATTTGGGATTTCTGTCTCAGTACAGTCGAGATGGGACTGCACTAAATTTGCACTGTGGTAGAGCCACGACAGCCAAATTACAAGGACGAGTTGAGGCACCATCAGATTTTTGGAATCCACAGCCCAAACTCAGCCTATGGGGCTCCCTTGAAGATAAAAGTCAGAAAAATTTGAGAAAAGGCTTGGGTTTGAACTCAGTTTTCTGACACCTATTCAGCCTGAGATACTTGAAACCACACAGCTTAGGGGTATCTCATGCTCTGCTTGTGCTCAAACACTTGACAACACGCAAAAGTTGCCAGGAGAGAGCTCCAGCACTGATGTTTTTGTTCCCAAGTCCTGGGTAGGGCTATGGGGAGCTCTCTTGGGGAAGTTGCATCAAGGTGATGGATTGAGATGCAGAGATTAGGCAAAACAGGATGCTTGAAACCTAGCCTAGTAAAGGCCAGACAAGATTTGAACTTCAAACAAATGGTTCTCATTTTCTCTTAGTAACTTAAATTTACACATAATCTGGATAGAGTCAGAAAGATCTTCCTAAAATATTCTTCCTTTTGGCAGGGTGCTGTCTTCTGAACCTTGTTTTCTTCTTTACATCTTCAGAAACATGATCTGGGAGGGACGACTTGTAACTGAAATTCTCCACTGCTGGTATTAATAACAAAAAGCCCGACGTGTAGCCTCTCCAACTCCCACCCGCCTCTGACAGGATCAGGCCCTAACATGGCTTAGAGACAGATGTTCTAGGAAGTCTCAAGTTGCTTAATATTATTTGTTCACACATCCCAGCTGATGCTAAATCTTGTTAGGGAGGTGTTAAACGTCTGAAGACGACAGAGGCACTATCCATTCCCAGAATGAGTCACCGGGACGGGAGAGCGGAGTCCAACTATTACCACCCGCCAGGGCTTCCGAGACTTCCCTCCATTACTCCCCCTTTTTAATTTTAATGGAGTTATTAATTCCATTCCCATGAATTGGAATTTGGACACAATCACTGATTTTCTTATGACATATTAATAGCAAAATTGGAAAGTCACAGGATTTAAAAAAAAATCTCAGTGCATGGTCATAAACGTTTAATAAGAACAAAAATCTCAGTTTTCCTTAAAGGGAGGGAGCTATTCTTCTTTTAACTAAAAATTCTTCTAAAAATATATGACAGCTTCTTGCATACAAAGAAGAGGTTCTGTGTGGGGAGCTCAAAACACTTTCCAAACTCTATATAGTTTTGCTGAGGAAAGGGTACCGAATTTGTTTATTCTCCTGTTTTCACAGTTGGAGAAGCAGAAGCACAGAAGTGAAGAGACTTGCCTGTTGTCAGCTGTGGTCAGGCATCAATCCAAGCAGTCCTGTTTTCCAGGCTCTGCTTTAACCCATCAAGCTGACTCCGGTTCTTCCTCCTCCTCCTCCTCGGTGGTGTCCTTAGCGGTTCTGCTGCCTCCCTCCGCGCAACCTCTTTCTTTGTTTACAATGGGGCCAAATGTCTATCCAGTGCTGTGCGTAAGGGAGCAGCACACCATACAGCTTCGTGGCGTAGAAAGTAAACGCAAAAATGCCATTGTCCCAGGCCTCAGCCTTACACACACATGGTTCGCAGCCCCACTGAAACCCATTTAATGTGTTTAATATGCATCATCCATGACTTATAGGTTGGGTGCAGGAAAAGAAAAACAAAACATCACTGTAAAACAAACTATGATTTCAGAGAGTTGCTGAAAACGAAAAGCAGGAACAGGCACCAGGGATCTTTCAACAAATGTAATTTAAAGAGCTCACT
Source organism: Phaethon lepturus (assembly GCF_000687285.1). Taxonomy (NCBI): domain Eukaryota; kingdom Metazoa; phylum Chordata; class Aves; order Phaethontiformes; family Phaethontidae; genus Phaethon; species Phaethon lepturus. Next base: position 118,493 of record NW_010554238.1, on the reverse strand, counting down.
TTCAGCTCTCTGGGCACTTTGACAAGCATTTAGTGGGATTCATGCAACTACTGAGTAGTAATGGGCAGCTGTCTGTGCAGGATGGCCTTGCTGGGGCGGGAGGGAGTGGGACGCACAGGAGGGAGAAGTGGGGGCGACAGGAGCGAGCAGGGCTGAGCGATGTGTGCTGGGGTCCTGTGAACCCCATCCCGGAGCGTGTACGGCCACCTGTTGTGGCTTTCACGAGTCAGGGAGTGAACACCCTCCGTGGTAATGAGTCTAATGGTAAAACTGCCCTCGCCAAGCCAAAAGGCACACTGTTTCCAAGGCTGGGGAGGACCCCAAGGGAAGGGCTGCAGCTCCAGGTGGCTGAAATACAGAAGAAAGTGAAGAGGGGAGAGGCAGGACTGGGTTGATGGGAGGGAGCAGCTTGGCAATGGTTGAGCTTTGCCCCGAGCTGCAAAATTTCTCTCAGCTGCTTATTCCTTGCAGGAAAACCGCTCCTTTCTGCCTGCCAGAAGGGATTTCTTCCTGACAGGCAGCTGGGCCAGCCCCCCTGGGCAGCCATTTGCAGCTTCACTAGAATGACTTGTGTGTACCGGAGACACCTTTGTGAAGACTGTCCTACCCACACCTTTATTTGCCACCTCTGCAGAGCCAGTGGCTATGCTGGGCCAGGCTTCCTTCACCTCCTTAACCTTCCCAGCACCTCACAGCATCAACAGGGGAGATCCTTCCCTTCCTTTGCTAAGCCCTGCATGGCTTCCGTTTCCACCTACCTCCACACACAGTCCTTAAAATCAGGCGTTGAATACAAGTTCAGTTTTCTTTGATGGCTCTTTCACAGAATCACAGAGGTCAGAAGGGGCCTCTGGAGGTTGCCTAGTCCAACCCCTCTGCTCAAAGCAGGGTCATCTACAGTGGGTGGCTCAGGGCTCTGCCTGGTTTTGGTTTTAAATATCTCAAAGAGTGGAGACTCCACAACTTCCCTGGGAAACCTGTCCCAGTGTTCAACCACCCTCCATTTCTCAAGTGCTCGCAGGTACTTCTCTACAGCATGAGTTGTGCAAACGCTGTTGTGGGTTTTCCTGGGACTGGGTACTTCGATGGCATAGGGGCCCTCCTTCTTTATGTCTTCATAGTTGATATCCCCTTCACCCCCATCTCCTGTCTGCCAAATTTGGGTTCTGCATTTTAGGCCCACTTGGGCCTAGAAATGGAAAGCCCTGAGTATTATTACAGTCCATCAGTTATGCATCTGTGATTGTGATATGTGTGTGTGATACATGCATGATTTTTGATTTATTTTTGTCTTCCTATAGAGATTTTATGTGACATACTCAGACATCAGTGGCTTTTGGCTGGTTATACTCTACTTCCCCACCTGCTTTTAATGTTTCTGTGTCGTAAACAAGGTTGAAGTTTTTGTAAAAGATTATTCATGTCTTGTAATGGTTCAAACTTTTCTTAGGAAAAAAATGTTCTCCATTATCTAAGTAATAAGAGAGTCAGATGGTGTTTGATTAGGTGATAACCAAGTTCCTGAACAAGTAGAGTTTGGCAACAAAGAGATCAAGTGGTTTATGCCACTGGCTGAACAAGACCATTTCCTAGTAAACTGAAGCTCTCCTTCCTGTTTCTGTTGCACTGAGAAATGGGCTCAGCGCTGTAAATCTTGCTATGGAGTTAAACTACCTCATGGTTGGCTCCATCTGGCACAAACACCAGCGCACCCCTCCAGCTACTGGAGCAGTTTCCCTTTGCTATCTCTGCAAGGCAGGAAATACCCCCATGCACCGGCTTCGCTCCTTGAGTTATTTCCCGGGACAGGGATCCCTCCCACCCTTCGGGAGGAGATACGTCTTTTAGGAACGGGCTGGGAATGCCAAAACCCGCCCACTCAGCCAGCCGGCAGGAGAACTTGTTTCCTGGCCTTGTTGCCTCCAAGCCCCATTTGGGTTTGTTTCCTCTGAGTTTGGGGCGGCGGGGGGCAGCCGAGTGGTTTTATCCTTCTGTGCCAGCACAGCAATCTGATGATGACACATGGTCTCCCAGGGTATTGGCCGGCTGAGGTCACTGCCTTGCAAAAAAACAAGCAGCTTTTGAGTTTTGAGCATGATTTCCGTGAACTAAACACATGCTTGGCTTCATCAGAGTTTGATTCCACCTCTGGTGGGGGGCACAGCCTTACCAGGCCAAATGGTGTAAAAGTGCAATGCTGCTAAGAGGGACAGTAATCCTTGTTTTGCTGCAGCGCCTTTGTATTTCTGCATTTGCATCATGGCGTTGCCCACTGTTGCCAAGGGAGTTGTAATTCAGAAGCTGGAATAGGTAGAGGTGAAGTAGGCGTAGGTTAAATGATGTTTGGCAGCTTTTTTTCCCATCACTCTGCCTTGGTATGTAAAGCAGCTCAACACTTCTGCTGCTTTTGTACTGCTTTCCACCAGGCAGAGGCCTAACCACAGTGCATTTTAAAATAAATGCCTGTGGGTGATGGAAATAAAGATGTGAGGCACCAAGCATGCCAGCCAGGAGAGCTCTTCCCAGGCTCATGTCTCCAGTACAGATGCAGGGCAGGTAGAAGTTAGTCTCAGCCAAAGGCATATGAGAGGCTCTGTGCTTGCGTCCAAGAGATGATTTAGTTTTTAGCCCTTCTTTTTGACCCTTCTGATTAAAAAAAGGAGCCACATCCTTTTGAGAACATGCTGAGTAGATGAGTAATATTAAATAACATGGAGAAAGTGATGAAAAGTGGCCCAAAGACTGTGTTCAAAACCTGGTGTGAACTTGGGCCAGTCCAGCACTGCTGGGACAGTAGCCTTGAGGGAACCGTGCAGCCAACGTGCTGCTTTTTTTGTGATGAGGAGGGCCAAAATCAAAACATTTTGAGGGGCATTAGCAGGAGAAGCATGGGTTACACACACAGGATCGTTTAGTACCTAAGCTGTGCTGAAGGCACTTGGAGTGATTAACTCAAAGTGTCTCAAACTTTGAGTGATTAACCAAACTTAAGGAAATGCATTGACCGAACCCCCTGTTTTTGAAAAGAGGTATGGACATAGCCCTCCTAGGTATGTAAATTAATTCAGTGAGAAATACATGCCATGGGGATTGTATGCATGTATGTGCATACATCAAGAAATTTAAAGAGACATGACAGATTTTCATCATGTGCAATATACTGCATGTCAAATATCATTAAAATGTCATCTTCAGAAAATAATGCTTGTGTGGGACATTCTGAAAATACGTTAATCATGTTTATAGCCATATATAAGGTTGAATGTGTTATATATTTTTCCTGTTTAGGACATGAGATAATCAACACCAGATTTGTAAGTTTTCCATTGCTTGATTCGATTAAATAATCATCAGAATATATTGATTTTATATATACAACGTTTGCAGTAACAGTTCTTACATTGGCTAAGAAATAAGCCCTGCGATTATTCTTTGAGTTAAAAATCCAAGGATATACCAAGATAGTTTATGCACAAAATCAGTGAATTAAATTCAATTTAACGTCATAAATGAAACATGTAGAGCCACTCCCATTCAATTTGTAAGCCAAAATCTCTTTGCATATGGAATTTTAATGGTGGATAACTTCAGGTAATGAACAAATCTTTTTAAAAATGTAAAGTGTGGAAAAAACAAAGGAAAAAAAAACCCCATAGTATTGGCTATGAATTATTGCTTTGTTACTGCACCTGCATTATCATGTTTAGTAATACTACCTTTGGTATTAAGGTGCTCACTCCAGCTTTATATCAAGTAATACTTAAATCAAATAATCAAGTGGGGGATACAGGTTGTTTGAGGAGATATCTTTCATTTACTGAGTAAATCAGCTCTGAAATTATTTCTGTTCATTGCTAAGTTGGCTTTGGTTTCAGCTTTAAGAAGGAAGGGGACCAATTAGTGATAGCCCAAAGAAGAAAAATCATAAATATTCAGAGGCCTAGAAAGCATGACCTCCAGAGGAAAGACTGAAAGATTTGGGTTTGTTTAGTCTAAAGAGGAGAAGGCTTAGAGAGAAAGATGATCACAGCCTTTGAGTACATTAAAAGTTGCTCCAGAAGAGAATGGGAATAAACAGCTCTCTGTGTCCTCTCTGGATAGAGCAAGAAGTGACGGGCTGATGCTGAGGCAAGAACAGTTTGCTTACAACTTGGGAGGAGGTGCCAATGGTGGTCTCTGGGATGGAGATGGTAGAATTACATGTTTTAGAAACAGGTTAGAAAATGTCGGGGGTGATGTAGATATTTCTTGTTCCTGCTTTAGGTCGTGATCCTTCTGATTGGAATAGGTGATCGCATAAAATCCCGTTATCAAAAAAACATTCCTCTTTTTGAAATCCTTATTTTCTAAAATCCTGATTCTTTGTAATGAATTAGGAGGTGAATTTATCCATATAAATCCTTACCTGTACGTTGTGCAGTAGTATGCTGTGAACTATGTATTTTAAGGTTTTCGGCCATAAACATACTCTGGTCACAAACAGAAAAACTATAAATATAAGCTATAAGGCTATACTAATCACAGACATTCAGGAACTGTTAAATATTGACTAAAGCTGGTTAAGATGGAGACAGTACGCAGACCAGAGCTGGAAGGGGCAGAAGTCTGTTCTGGAAGAAAGTTTCAAAGGAGGGAAGCAGTGCTAGTTTTTTGAGGGGGCATGCTAAGGAAGATTATTTTTCTGCAGAATGCAGGGTAACAGAGAGAGCAAAAGACATGCAGTCAGGAAGGCCAGAGAGAAGAGTGTTACATTAGGGCGAGTGAGAGAGAACAGAGTCACAAACCAGGCTGTCAGTAAAGGTGGAGAAAAGGGGTCCAGTTTCGGTGCATTAACTGGGAAAGACCAGAGTAGAGCAAGGAACCAAATGTAAGAAAGAAAGGAGGAATCCAAACTAAGACACAGACTGGAAATAGGTTGAAGGAGAGATTAACATAAGCTACCATGGAAAGGGAATAAATAGAGAGGAACTAGGAGAACAAAGGAGATGTTTTGTATTTACCATGTTTATGGAAGTGTTGGGATTTCCAAGCACATATGTCAGTACCTGGAGAGGTACATGAGCCTTAACAGCATGAGAGTCTTGAAAAGATGTGGTGACCATGCACACAAACATAAGATCATTTGTTCTAACTAAAATGTAGAGAAATACTTTTCATGAGCTAATTTCAATCAAATACCTGGTTTTGTTTTGTGTTTTACTAACATGCTATGGTCAGATGCTAGCTGTGTAAGATCAAGCAAACGGACTGTACTATCTGTTAATTAATTATTTTTTCCCACATTCATTGATAGATGTCAGAAGGTTTATAGTGTACCTTTTACTCGTGGCCTGAAGTTCAGATTGCTAAGGAAACATGAGTCCACAGAGTAATGGAATCTGCAGCCTAACCTCAACAAAGCGTTTGTTTATAAATAGGAAGAGAATATCCTAATAACAGGAGGCAGATGTTAAACATCTTGATTCATTTCAAATCTACTCAGTCTAACTCAATGAGCCCAAAGTCAGGCAACAGTGGACAAACACAGCTTTATTTTTATCCTAGTGGGTCACATTAAAATATGTGTCGTGTTTTCTGCAGCTTGTGAGCTGACTACGAAAGAGTTTGAAAAAATTTTGGAGAGAAATTTTCAGGATTGATTGTTAAAACTACTTAATCATATCCTGATTTTCACTATTATTGTTTGTTTAGTATATTAAACATTCTACTATTAAAATCCTCAGGAGAGCCTTGAGGTTTGTTAGTTTGTTGATTATATTACACATAGTTACTCCACCACCATCCCTATTAAAGCCAGTGTTACAACATCATAAACAGTTGAATTTTTATATTGTGAGTGGTTTTTGTGATGGCAATTTAAAAATATTCCTAAGTGTTCTTTTTCTGTTTGGCCATGTGTACTCTTTCAGTGCTGTGCGTACACAAATAAACAATTGGGATAATGCTGTAAAGTTATTTTTGAACTGCTGCCTGGGCTTGAAAAAGCTCAATACACAAAACTCACTGAGGTGAATGGAAACATTCCAGCATATTTCAGTGAGCTCTGGATCAGACTCCTGAGCACAGTGCTGTTTCAAAGCCTTTTTTTTAACATATTGTAATAGGCAATATTTACTGAACGTATCTAAGGTTTCCAGTGATTAATATACATTAGCTTCAACGTGTTTTGACTGGCTGATGATTAGGTATCAAAGGGCAATTTCTTAGGGTTTTTTATTCTGCACTTCACAGGCATTACACAACACTGCTCCAGCTGTCCCAATGTCCAGATGTTGGCTGTAAAGCTCTCTGAATTTAATATCGTACGCAATCCCCCCCTTTTTATTATTTTTTCCCCAAACTGGTTGAAGCTGCAATGTCTGTGTTAGCTCTGTTTTCTTACAAGGACTGTTTTGAAGCAGCTATTATTCCAATGTGGTTTGGAGGGAGCTCAGATTTCATCAAAACCTGTGCACAATCACTTTGTTTGTTTGAAGCTATCTTTCTCATTCAAGCTGAAAGAGACTTCTGAACATGCAGGACGCATTCTCCTCCTGCACCGGCTGGAGAGCCTTACATTTCTGGTTTTAGTCCTGCATCCTTGCCACAGTCCCTAGTTAACTTAACTTTGGCATTGCTGAACAAACACTCCCTACAAAAGCTTCTGCTTGGGACCCTATGCAGGAACGGCACTGTCCTTGTTTTAACAAGGTCTGTCACATTAGGCTGAACGATTTCTTCCAGTTGGATGTTTCGCAGCTTGTCTACATCCTTTCTATGCTTTCCCTGATCTTGCTTTTGCGTGCCTGTAATGCCTGCCAGTTGAACATCTCAGAGACTATTAGAGGTGCTAATCAGTCTTCAAAACTGCTCTGTAAAATAGGTGGGTCTCCTCAATCCCATTTGGCCCTCATTTGAAAGCTGAAGAATGGATAGATGTGCACCCATGAAAGCATGTGGCAAAAAAAGCAATTTCTTCCTTTCAGTTAGTGTCTCTTAACTATACTTGCAAGCTGTTTGTTAAAAAATGTATCTGTTTGTTTGGGAGGAAAGCAGTTATTTGTCCCCAGATATTCGATAATGCTTTTGGGTGTTGGTAAGGGGCATGTACTTTCAGTCGCTGTATACCACTTATGGCTTTGCAGATCTCTTGAGAGCTCAAAGGGGGTTGAAAAATGTTGCTAATTCCTCTAATCTTTCAGCATAGAGCTGAGATGGGGCATGAAGTATGTCATTCAAAGGATACTTGAGCAATATGATTGGCTAATGGGGAGTCCTAGCAGCAGGTACAACATATTAAATATGCACTACCAGAACACAGGCTTTTAAAAAGCATTTCTCATTGCCCTCACCTCAATGTTTGCAACACTGTAGATAGCTTTTCTAATTGTAATAAGTCACAACAGGGCATGCCTTGTTGGGCCATAATCATACTTCTCAGGCTGCTGATAGCACTCTTCCTTTGGGTTCGTGGCTGGCATACACCCGAGGAGTGCAATTATGGTACAACAATGATTGCCCTGTTGTGCCTTATTATTCAAGCAAGGCACTGAAGCAAGTGTTTGTGTGTGTGCACATGCAGAGACAAAGTACATCTGAGCAGGTCCTTACCAGATAATTAACAAACTTGTATTAACCCTATCCCAACATTTCTTTAATTTGAATGTTCCTTTTATAGCTGCCATTTTATCCTACTTGCAAGGTAGCTCCCAGGAAGCCTACCAAGGGGTCCCTTTTCCTTTACTCTTTGCCATTATTATTTTTTTTTTAATGTGAATTTGAGTCCTGACAAGGGTGGCATCCTGCCAACCTTGGAGTAGGAAGATGCCTGTTCAGCTATAGGGGACGTAAATCACAACCTGCAGTAGTCGGAGATCCCCTCACATCAGGTGAAAGGCTTGACTGAGCTTTTGTGTCCCAATGGCCCACTGAGGCTGTGTTTGCCCTGATCACTAACAAGTGTGTCTTGATAGTTCTAATAACCGTGGCAGGTCTTCATAAGAGCCCCTGGCTCAGACAGACCCAGACCAGAAGAGCCAAGATCTCATTTTACAGAAATCCCACTGTTTTTTGATGGGTGCACCTGAACCGACAACATGAAAATGAAAAGTGCAGCTACTCTACCAAACCCTTGAGCTAACCAATCCCCTTTAATACTGTTTGGTGTTATTCTTTAGCTTTAGGTATATTTGGATATGCAGAATATTAAATGTTTTCGTGACATATAGAAGTGTGACATACAACAAGTGATGCTCTTCTGCTATAACATCTGTAGCAGTGAACTGCTGCATGGGGCTGGAGGACACCCTAGGATCAGTGCACCATCATTTGTCACTGCAATTTGGTATTGGGGAAGCCGCTTAAACAGCAGACAAGGAAGAAGCACTTCTCTCATTTTTCTAGGCTTATGCTGTCAAATTTTTAAGTCATAAGAACAGAATGAGTTCTATGATCCACATGTTTTTTTGGAAGATCTCTTCCAACTTTGAGCATTTTTAATTGCAGATGTTGTTAAGATGTCATTTTTAATGGCCTTATAAAAAAGCTCTGACATTTCCACATTCTTGAGCTTTGAGCAACGTGCATTCTTCAGCTGCTCAACAACAACAGCCCGTCTCCCTCAGTCCCGAGGATGCTGAGAATGCGAACACTCTATCTTTGCAGACGAGCTAGTGTTTGTCATTGCACCATGGCACATACCCAGTCCAGGGGCAGTCAATTTTCCTTGAGAGGTGGAGCTTTGTGAGAGTTGGTAACAAGTGAGATTCTGTGAAAGCTAATGCAATGTTTCCTGAGATTACAGATCGCTAGGCTGGCGTCAGTGTTAGGACCACAAACATAAGGTGTTTGAGCTAAAAATATTTTACGGCATCTGCCAAACTGGTGAAATTTTCCATATTTGCTGCTGTGTTCAGTTCTTGCAATGGTTACAGAGAATCTTGGCTCCCTCTTTATCCTCCCTCGATAGCAAAAGTTAATCACTTGCAAATGGACTCCCTTGAAAAAAAAAAGTAATGTTTACTTGTTTTCCTCTCATGTTAAATTTAATTTCCTCTGCTCCTACCATTTCTCCGTGCTGTGAACCTATTGCTCATTGGGGTATAACAAACAGAGCTGTTCTTCCTGAACAAAAAAGTGATGCTGTTCATTTCTTTTGGAAAGGCCACTCTGCCTGTACAAAGGCAGAATCGTTGCCCTGATCCCTGCAGCTCTCCTGGATTCTCTCAGTTTCAGTCAAGGGGAGTAAAATTTGAGGAGAGCAAAAATAATTGCATTAAGCTGCATGGGTGTTACACATGTAAGCCATTTCTGCGGAGAGGTACAGAAGGACTGGGGGCTGGATTGCCAGATTCACTGAGCACCACTTTTGCATTCACGGGAAAAAGGCTAATGACTTACTTTGACCCTTGGGATTTACATCCAGCTGCAGAAAACTACCAGGAGGGACCTTGCTGATGGGGAGACCCAGAGCATTTTGGCCTGACTGTTGATCCTGGCTGCAGCGTGGCAGCCCAAGGAAGAGAGGTACGCCATCCCTGTGCCCCTGTCAGTCCTAAAGGAGCCCTTCTGACCCTCAGAAGCCCAGTTTCAGACAGCTTCCTTTCCCTCCATGTGCTGCCAGCGGTGTAGGATGCCCCTGACTTCCCTCTAGTTCCCTAATGTGCTGTTCCAAAATACTTTGGCTGTTCCTAACTGTGGTTATGAGGTATTGCTTCAGTTCTTCAAGGGCGAGTACCTCTGATCTACATGCTTTTCATGCCCAATTATAAGATTTCAGGGCTCAGTCTGGCATACAGCATTCAGGATGGTCTCTTAAATGAAATCTCTATCTATCACATGTATATCCTCATCAAATTAGTCTCCCCTCCCCTCTGGATCTGCATGCCGACCCTGCTGCTTTGATGTTACAGCACTGAGGAATTTATAAGACATGGTATTTTTTCCCAGCAAGAAAACAAGAGCAAACCATCTATTATGATAATTACTGAAACTGATTTACATTTTGTGAAAAGATTAAGGGGCAGCTGCTGCTGCTGCTGCTGCCTTGGAAATGTCCCATAATGATATCAAACTTCAGGCCTAAGGAGAAGTACAAAAAGGCAGCTTGAAAACCTCTGGATGTGTATCTTCTGATAAGTCTCCATGGATTTGCTGATAAGGCTGCCCCTGGAAGGATGCTTGCTTCTGGTTCTCTCACCAGGCAAAGAGATTTTCCCCTCCTTGCAGCTGTGCTTCCAAGGAGCATTTGAATTTGGTAGGGCTTTAAAGAATGACAAACAGAGAAAAATTAGATTCAGACACAACTAATGTTTCAACTGGTTTCAGAGCATTAGACAGCAAATCACACTGAGAGCTCTTCCACAAACAAATCTGGAAAACAAGGTTTCAGAGACAAGTTTGTCTAATGGGTTCTTCAGTATCTCCTCTTCTCTCTTCTCCAGCTTTTGGAACCTCCTCTTGCAGACAAGTTTATGCAAACAAATAGCTTGACATGAATAATGTTCTATGACTGTGTAAATCCTTGAAGCATCTTGAGCTTCTGCCATAGATATTAAGGGGAGCTTTGTCTCTGGCTCCTGTTGATGTATAAGGACAGCTCAGGTACATAGTTTGCTACCTCCCCTGCTGTTTAGACACCTCTTAAGTAAGGTCTATGTAGAGTTGGGTGAATTATGCAAGATATTTAGGGCCCATGCACTAATTCTTGCTGTTGTCAGCCTGCTGAGGTTTCATAAGCAAATTATTTTTACTTTCAAAAATAACTGAATTTCAAACTCGAAGGGATGAGCATCTTTTGAAAATTACATTATTGCTAAGAAAGAAAAATTCATACAATCTAAAAGAAAATCAATACCAGGTGAGTTGTTTTGGGGCTGTTATTAGATAGGGAAGACAAATATATCAAGAGATTATAAAAAACTTCACAATGAAGTACAGTGTTAGGGCTTTTTTATATTCTGATAGCTTAAAACATTATGAACGGAAGACATTCAATGAAACTGAAGGGCCTTTCAACATCTTAGCATTTGAAACTCACAGTCATATAATACTGAGGTTCATTCCAGTGACAGGAGTCCAGCAGGGTTCAAACAATAGTACGAAAATTTATCTGGACTGTGGTAGGATCATCAAACTGCAATACTACTCTTTAAGCTAACTCACTAATTTGCTTCCCACCCTCGCCATCCCCCCGATTAACAAAAATAGTTTTTGTATGGAACAGTACTTTTCCATGGACATATGCCACTGTCTGGGTCAGGGAATGGTTTGGTGCAAAGCTTTGATGTGTTCAGATGTTAGTGTAAGCACTGCTGGGTTTTGTGTTTGGTCTTTTAAGCTAAGAGGTACTGTCAGGCTGTGCAGACTGAAGAAGATTGGCAGTGGTGATGAGAGGTAGATTTTAGGCTCTCTTAGGATGGCTTTGCTGAGGGGGAAATGTGCAATATGTATTTTGTACCTTTAAACACCACTAAACTGAAGGCAATGGAACACATAAAATGGTTCTTCCATAGGCAGAGGTAAATTAATCATATATTTATAGAGGTGATGTAACCCAAAACAGTTTGTTCACAGTTCTTATCATGTATCAAGATAGGTCTGTGAACATGGATACCTTTCATAAAGTATCTAATTCAACACACTTAAAATGCTTAAGCCACTACACATGTATTATTCTGTGAGAAAAATAAATCTGAAACAAAAGCTTTGGCCAAAGGTAGCATTTTGGCTGAAGGCAGTGGTTAGTGCCCACGTGTCTCAGAGACTGCTTTCCAGAGGCTGTCCCAGCCACGGATATCCCTAGATTCTTTGTCCTACTTCATGCAACTATATTTATTATCGTACCTCAGTCCAAAATGAAGCTCAGTCTTTGTGTTTAGATATTACATCTATACATCCCTTTGAGGTCCCATCAGTGCAAAGAGGAGAGGTTGTTTTATGTGGTGATGACCACATGCCACTGGGGGCACCAGAACGGAAAGTCTCTTCCAAAACCCCAGTTTTCCTGAGCCATTTTTAATCTCATAGAGGCTCACGGAGCTGCTGCAGAGCTCAGTCTAATGTAGATTATCAGAATTACTTGACTTATTAGCTTAGGAGCTCACTGGCACCAGGTTTTCCCTGATGGCTGCTAGGATCCGTGTGGAAAAGCCCTACAGGATGTAATAGGAATCTTTGCAGAAACATTAAAAGGCCCTATTTAAACTGCTCTGAAACCTATAGAGTTTAATAGAGAGTAATATCCTTTCTATTGTTGTTTTTAACTGTCCTATATAATTCTATATTAAATTCTTGAGAAAGGCTGTAATTTTCTATTAAATTCTTTCAGGCTTTTCCACAAGGGTTCAGTAACATTTTTCATCTTTCCCAGAAGTCAATCACTTCAAGCCACTAACCATATGTAGATATTATATACACACACACACACGTATGTACGTACGTATGTTACTCCTCTGGAGCCCCATACTCAGAGCCAGGTTCAGTTCCCTGAGAAGTGATTGCCCCAAAGAACTCCCCTCTTGATGCCTGTGAGCGGTCGGCCCTGGGGAGAACGTTACACACTCGTGCTCTGGGTCAAACCCACCCTTGCTGGGCAGGTCCCCTTCCTCTTCCCACCAGGGACAGACCCTCTGCATCCTCCTCCCTTAGCTATGGAGTAAAGGCTGGTAGGTCCTTGCCCAGTGCCTGCACCACGAGCGTGCCTGCTGGGGACACTTGCCTTCTCACCAGGGGAAGTCTTTAAGGGGAAGGAAGAGCACGCTCACAGGAGGCAGGCAGCCGAAGCTGGCAGCTGAGCAGCAGTTCCAGCTGAGCTGCCTGGCTCACATGAATTAATCTACCCCTTTTAAAACATTCACACGCTGATCTGATTTTGACTGCTCCCTGCACCCAAGCGGCTTTACAGCTTGGTGTGGTTTAAAGGGAAATTCCAATGGCACTTTCTCTGCAGATTCAGTTTATCCCAGCGCTGGCACTCAGACCACCTGATGTGCATGTTATGTTTGTTTATTTTGCTGATACCCTGAGAAGGTCGTTGGCAGTCTGTTTCCTGCTCTTTGGATACATATGCCACTGCAATTGCTCTGCTCAATGTACACTATGCAGAAAATGTAAAGTTCAGTAAACAAAACAAACACACACAATTTGTGAATTGGAGAATATTCTTGTTCTTCCTTCTGGATTGCAGTTTTACTCCCATACAGCGGGTGTAAAAGGGCCATCAAACACCCCTGTGAGAAGCATAGCCTGACCCAACTGCAGCGCTCTCAACAGCGATCTCTTCCACCCCGGGTCTGACACGGAGCTCCGGAGCTGTGTGTTTGTCAGGGCTTGACGGCGCTGAGGTCCCAACCTGAACCCCCAGCTGCAGAATCAGTCCTTCTCCAGTCTGGCTTTGCAGCTTGGCTTTGGGGCCTCTGCCTATTTCCACTGCAAAATGTCTAGGCGTGAATTATCAAAAGACTTACCAGCCAGGCTCACAGTGACACGCTTTTTGGTTTTGTGCTCCTGCGTGTGGAACTGAAGGAAAGAAAACACACATGAAAAGTACTCACAAGGCGTTCATCCCTGGGAGCCCTCAGCTTGGCAACTTATTCCCTCCCTTATAGTATGGCACAACATACTTTTGTCTTGGGTATGGGGACCATTCTGCCATGGTGCTGTGGGAATCTAATCTCTGGGGCACACAGAAAACCTTGGGCCCAAGCCTGCAGCCTACCTGTGCAGCACTCATGCATGCTCAGGAGGTCAGAGGGGTGTGTTGTTCTTATATACCCTTTTTGGTTAGCTCTCATGTAGACATTTCCCAGGTGGTGATTTTGAAGCATGCGAGAGAAAGCATGTCTCATGGTAAGAGATTGGATTCAGGGATCTTCATCTGGGAACATGAATATTTTAGTTGGAAGAATTAGCTTTCTCTAGTAATTTTGGGGATTATTAGGTTTGGGGTGAATACCTAGGCTATTTTACTGCAAAGAGAAGCCATTTGGCTTGCTCCTTCTGTTCTCATCTCGGCTTCATTATGTGACTAATCTGCCAGGGTGCCTAGGCTCTGGACTAGGAACTCTTTTAATGTCTGGATTTCCAAAACAAAGTGTATAAACAATGGTGAGTAAATAAAAATATATGGGTATTTGTATATCTATAAATAAATAGGGCATTTAATATGGGCTTGTATATTGAGCTGTCCGTATGTAGCCATCTGCTGGGATTGTGTCTGCCAGAGTTGGAGAGTAAAGTATGTGAGATACGGAGCATCTGGGAATACACACAGTAAGATACACTTATCAAGCTCCTTGTCAGCTATTTCAGAGAAATTCCCAGACTTGTGGAGTGTGAATGTCTTGAAATTTGGGGGAACAAGAAATAGACTACCGAAGTTTAGCCATCAGAAAGTGCTGCTCCAGCAGTGGTGACTCCAGTAAAATTAATGGAGTTGCAGCAATGCAAAACTGTTGTGAGATCGGCATCAAGCACTTTGCTTTTCTAGGAGATATTAATCACAGTTCTGACCTTTTCCCTGGGAAGTTTTATTTCTTTTTAACTCTGTCCATAGGGTTACCAGATGTGCTGTGTTACTGGGATTGTCTTAGCCATGCAAGGCATTCTTGGAGTCCCAGCTGATTGCTGAAACTGGGATCTGTCCTCATTTCAATAAAACACTGGGATTTCCCAAGGGCTTTCCCGACTGTCTTCTCCAGCCTAGCAGCATGTCTACTTGGCCGAGCACGTCTTCTCTTTCTCCAGTAACCTCAAAACCCAGCTGCCGGCCAACTGAAAGCCCGAGACAGGCAATCATTGCTGCCTTTACAGTGGAAAGGTGTGTGCTGAAACAGCAGGAGCTCAGAAACAGCAACAGTTTGAAGCCTGACATGTAGGGGGAAAAGTCTTCATCCTCGCTTGCAGGCAGTCACAGCAAGGCTGTGAAAGAGGCAGATCGACTACACTGGCTGTCAAAGGGATAAATAAAAGAGAAGAACCAGAAAACCCAGCAAAGCGAATGTAGTAGGGTAGAAAATTAAGTAGGACTGGGAAGTGAAGGGTAAAAGAAATTACAAATTGCATTTTTGGGGCTTTTTCTCTGCAGAGACATGGTAAGGTTTGAAACAGATAAAGATCATTTATATAAATGATCTGAACTAGCAACAAAGGTTTAAAAGCTAAGTCTGGGATCTTCTGACAAATCAAGGGAACTGATCTTTAGACTTGATAGGAGACTCAGACCAGGAATATTTGGCATGATTTCACATTTCCTAATAAAACCGACAGTGCCTGACATAGCATCCTACTCCTGTTAAAACAGCAGTAGAATGTTTAATGAGCAAGTGTTCAAGAAATTGCTTTAATGTCCTCTTCAAAAAACAGCCCCTCCTATCACAGCACTCCTTAACACCTTAAAGAGGACTGTGACTTTACAGCCTCCCTTGGGCAATGCATGGTGCTTAGCTGTCCCAGACCTGTGCAAACAATGAACTGCTGCAACTTGGTCACAGACCCTGTGCCCCATCTCCTCCCCCATGGGGTCTAGCAGAAAGTAAGTACCTCTTACCCCTTTAAGTGAAATAAGCTATTGCACCTCATTTTTCATTCTGGCTGAGAAGGAGAATGCTCCAAGCTCAGAATATTAAACAGGCTTGAAACCCTGTACGTGTGAGGTGCCGCAGGTGCAGGCAGCACTCTGGCCAGGTGCAGACAGACTGGCTTCCACATGCTCCCCATGAGCTCCTCCAGGTGATGGTTCCTGCCCCTCTGTTCCACCTCCATGCAGGTTGTTACATACAATACAAAAATTAAGGCCTGGTAGAGAACCTCTGTGGTCCCCTTTCCAGCTTCTGGAGCCTTCTTTCTTCCATCCATGTTTTGCTGTTTTTTTCCCTAGCTGTTGGGGCAAAAGAATGATGTGGCCTGTCTATGTCATGTGCCACTGCAGAAGATGAGCGCTCAGGTGGCTGAAGCAGCTTCATATCAGAGCTGCTGGCATGGGACTTGCTCCCCTCATGTTGGGAGCTTGACTCTCTTGAGTCATGACTTGCCAGTCTGAAATGCTGTGACATAAATTTATTTTTCTGAATCCAGTGTTGTAGTCTGAGGCTCATCCCATGTCCCCTGGCCTTGGTTTTATTTGTCCTCCTGTGCTGGATGACTTCTATTTGCAGTTGCTTTTTGTCTTGCCATCCTGGATCTGTAGCTACCTCATATAACATGTACTTCAGTGCAACCTGGACATTGCCTTTTGCCCTTATTTTATGTAGGTATTTGACAGCAAAGTAAAAATCCATTTGAACTGTGATCCCAGGTCTTTTGCTTTTTTTTTTGTGACAAGCAGGCTGGCTGGCTCTCACTCTGTTCTTTTTCCCTGTGTGCCTTGACTGCTCCTTCTCTGGGCTCTTCATGGGAAGCTATCATGTTTCCCCATCCCTTCAGTCAATGCTGAGTAACTATCTAGACCTTGGGAAAATGCCTCATGTTGGCATGTGATGGTCCAAGCCATCTGATAAGCAGCATACTTCTGTCTTCTGTGTCTTTGACATCAATCTCTGGGCTGTCTCTACTGCTGATGTTACTTTTGCAGGCATCCAAGGGAAGATGCATTGCATTCAGATTCCCTTTTGGCACTGAATTACATGAATGCTGCTGCAGGGCACAGTGGGCGGTTGGCTGAGCAAAGGCTGTTAGGTTGTGACCCCCGACAGAATACAGCATCAGGTCCTGAGCTTGCCTCTTTGCCCTCGTGCCCCCCAGATGACATTCCTCACAGGGATAAGAGCAGTGATATGCTGTGACCATATAGTCCTGGTTACTGACAGTGAAAAGCCACCTGTCAGCACTTCCCTAGGTTTAGGTTTGAGTTTTTTTAAGCAGTGAAATCTGAATATTAGAAAATACGGCTTTATACTCCAAATTCTGTTTTCATGAACAGCATACTGCAATCTTTTTTTTGGATCACCTCAGATGGGACTCCAGCCCCAGGTGTGAAACACGTACCAGTCTCATGAGATAATTCCCAATCTCCTGGGATGACTGCCAGTCTCCCTGAGGCAATGTTGCTTTTCCCAATTCAGCTGGAAGCATGGGGTTACCTCTCATATGAGTTGCTTCATGTGATCTGATCAGCCCTGGGATTTGTCTCCATTGTGTCCCCTGGGGTCTTTTTGCAAACAAGCAAAGATGTTGCTGCCCCTTCATGCCATGGCATACAGCAGCTTTGACCCCCAATGGAGAAATGCCTCCATGCTGTTTTCATGAAGGTTTGGGGAGATAAGAAGGTTTGGGTTGTTTCTAGGGGATATTGATATCTCACATGCTAAAGCTGGATTCTCAGCCACATGCATTGTGGACACATGCATGGCTCCTAAGTCTCGGTCTGAATGCCCATGCAGTAGTGTCTCACACGTGCTGACTTCAGGTCAGTGCCTGCTTACTATTTCTCTTACGTTTCCTGTAGGATGAGGTTCTGCACCTACTCTGACTATACCATTGCCACATGGCCCTCAGTCTTCTGTCTATTGTGCAGCCTCTGGAAGGATGGCTGCCTCTTTCTGTATCCCAGGATTTCTTTCATAAGCCCTGCTCTGGTGATTTCCTTAATGCTTTCCGGTTTCTCAGGATGTTTTGATATCATAATCCTGAATTGCTCCTCTGTTGTCAGCTCCTTCTGTAATAGCAATGTCATTAGTTACAGCCTTGGTGGCTGGGAGTTGCTCTAATGAATGGTTCAGTTTACCCAGCAGGCTGGGCTGACGCCAGAGGCATTTGCAACCAGCCACTGGTACTTGCGTATTTGCCAGAAGGTATGGCGGAGGTTGTCAGGAGAGTTCCTCTAGTGCGGTATGTCTGGGTTCACTTTTTGCCATAGCTAGCGGGAATGCTTTGCCCCAAAAAACCTGTGATGTACATTTATAATGGCACTGGTTTTCAAACTGTGTAATGGTGCGAGTCCAGCATACCTGAAGTCTTCCTTGTCACGGCTAGGCTGGAAGTTACAGTGGGAATAAAGATGTAGTTTTGCCAGCTTTTTCCTTGGAGAGCCCATCATGGGTAATGGAGCTCCACATTTCAGTAGGCTCAGGCTGCCAACAGGGATCTGCTTTTAACCTTAGTTTATTCAATGTGTCTGTCCTTCACATACGTCTGTATATTCAGCAGCAAAGCTGCACAAGGGACTGTTTTCCCTTCCCTTTCATGCTAAGAATATCTGATATGAAACTATAGTCCTATCCAAGGCTTGTCCTGTTCTGCCTACATCTCTTTCTGTAAACCCCATGTGATAACATCTCCTGCTTGGTGGGTTTCTCACAGCAGCCAGAATTTACCCACCAACCTTTCAGTGTTTTCCCTGCACATGGCTAAGGTATGGTTATGTGTCTTCAGTCAGCTATTGTTGCTTATCCTACATGTTTGTAGGATTGCATTGCAGCTGATTCCACTTTGCAGCTGGAAGCAAATTGTTTTAACAGCACACTTGCAAATACGGAAAGTTAAATGCTTAGCTACCTCCTTCTGCAATGTGCTTGTAGTGATTATCTGTAGCATCTGCTAAGATCTTGCTGCAGTCATCAGCAAAGGTCCTAACAACGTATCTACCCAGCAAATGAGAGGATGACTACGTAAAGATTGCACAAGAAACAATACCAGTGAAGGCCTGGACACACAAAATTCAGCATAAGTGAACGCAAGGTGTGCAGTGGCTTGTACAGCCCTTTGGAGGTCTATGCTGTGCATGTTTGTATGGCTTGCAAAATTAGAGCTGGCATGAAACCATGAGCTGCAGTCACCTACAGTGACATCTCTGCTGTACAGATATATAGTAAATTTCCCTCCTCTTCTTTCTTTTTTTTCCCCCCTATTGTAGCATTTTGCCCTTACATCCTTGGTTGGGTTGGTTATATCTCATTTCCTTCAGCTATCCTTGCTAGCTGGAAGCATTTTGCTGCATTAGACCCTTTTCCTCAATAGCCTCCTTGGGATATTTGAATCTCATGTTTCACACAAAACCACGGTCTTCATGACGGAATCCAGATTCACGTGTGGATACCATTATTCTCAACCTGTAATAGCAGTATCTGTTCACTCCTCGTTGTCTTGATGAGTAGGAAGAGGAGTGGTAGGAGGGGGGATGAGAGAGGACCACTGTCTTTGCATGGTCTCATTCCTCCTGGGGTGAGAGCCTGCTAATGCCTTTCCCAGCTGCCATGAGACTCTCAGGATTACTCATGGTAGCAGTGTCTCACTCGTGCCTTGTTCTTTTTCAGAAGGGAGGCAGTCAGATGCTTTGCTGTCTCTTCCTTATCTTCCATGATCCACCTTGTTTACAGATTCAGGTTACTCTTCTTCAAGGCTTGTACAGTGATATCTGGCTATAAATTAATCTCTTTGGTGATCTGTCTCTCCATGCTACCTGCTTGCCTCCTTTTTGTGTGCTATATAGTTTACCTTCTAAACACATATTTTTATTTACTATTGGACTCACTGAAATAACCACTGCCACAATATTTAAGGTTCGTTATTTATGGTGGGAAGCTAGAGTGAATTAAAAACATGCAGAAGAAAAGCAATTGGAATTTGCAGAAGTCTGTGGCTTTGATAACGCTTTTCTCTGAAAAACCCTGTCTGCAATGAGTAAAATGAAACAGCTGCCTCTGTCCTCGGTGGGATGGAATAGGGCTGTTCTCTACATCGTCAGTGGGAAGGGGAGGAGGGAGAGCTGCTGCTTCTCCCTGCTGCTTTGCTCAGGAGTGCCAAGGGAAGAGCCCCGGACGACTGGAGCGAGCCAGGGCAGTAGTCAGGGTGGAGCGCTGGAAGAGGTGGAATTGGCAATGGGAATTTGAGGGCTTCTCTGTCCCACTTTCTCCTTTAGGCCCGGCGATATAAAGAGGCTGAAAGTTCAGCCTTATAATACAGTGACATATTCAGTTTTGATACGTGCTCCCGATACTGAGAGACATGTAAACCCCACAAATCTTTTCTGTTTTAGCTGTTTGTCACAATAACGCCTGTGTAAGCTTTCCATAGAACTGATCAGTGAAACTGTTAAGTCCCCTGAAGTCAACTGGAAAGCTCTTGTTTTCCTGGCCAGTGCAGGGCAAGGCCACTAGCATGGCTGTTTTTTCCCCTGTGTATGTTACAGCACTGAATATAGATTAATTTTTACCCTGTGTTCAGTCCCTTCCAAAGTATTATTGTTAAATACATAGTATATGATTATCCTGAGTGCACAATAACTGCAAGTAGAATAGCATTAACTGCTCTGAATGAAAGTAATTTGATAGCTAATTACACAGAAGGGAAATGAACAAACCCTGAGTGAGCTAGAAATTTCTGCTAAAAAGCAGGTATTTTGGATGGATTTAGATATAGAATTTTGCTTATTTGACACAACAATGCATCATACTGCATTTATAGCCTGCATTATAAAAGTACAGCCAGCTGGGGGATAATGAGTCTCCAAATGAATGATTTCCACTTTAATTACACTTTAGATTAATATTTGTTCCTTGGAATTTGGGGGCTTGGGGCAGTTTTCTGGGATAATCTTAAGAAAACAGACCTTATCAGTAGAAAGACCATCCTTTATGCAGACACTTTGATAAAGACCCACCTAGAGAATCACTTTATTGTTTTAGCCTTCCTTCCCTGATGGAGTTTCTTGCATCTGAGTTACAAACATCCTTCATAGTTTATACTAAAATTGGTAATCGGTGATTGGCCCATGTGGAATCAAGTTCAGTGAGTAGACGTGAGTACAGATTTGGGACGTGACCTTCCCTTGGCTGGGACCAATCAAAGATTTTTCTGGAAAGGGTGAATTGTTAATGCAGAAGTTCTTCATTGATCAAAACATCTAATACATGGCCACTTTTTCACGCTGTCTCAATATGAATCCAAACTTTAATTTTCTGGTTTAGAAAGTCACTTATAGTCACCTTGAAGTTTGGATGAATTTTCACACCAAGCATGGAAACAGAAAAATCTTACAATAATCACAATATTTGTCCAGCTAGATCAGAGCGGATATAGCATCTTGAAGGTTTCTATTGATAGTGTCTCCTAATTTTTGCAAACAGATGATACATTTTTAGATAGACTTTTAGAGGTCTTTGAGCTCCACACCCATGTTGGAAAAGGGCCTGAGTACAAGAAAACAACCCTGGATGGGAATATTTGCAAGGCTTACAAAGCTGACATCTGGCTATAAACTCCGGGCGGTACTCTGGCCCCTCGCTGTGAGGCTGAAGGCAGACTTCAGACCCGTCGTGGCGTTCGTGTTTGTGAGAGCGCTGGATGATTCAAGGCTGCGTGCATTTCACCGTAGTTTCCAGAGCTGGGTCCCCCGAGGAGGGTGGTGGATGTGAGGGCAGACCGAGTGCCGCCCCTGCCTCTCCCCTCTGAGCCCCTTGTCACTCTCCTTGGCCCCGCCATGGCCAGCGGCACCAAGTCAGCATTGGTTGGGTGCAGCCTGTCGGGACCGGGGAGCTCTGCACTTTCTCAAGTATTGGGTCAGACATGTTTGTTTCACTTTTTTAATGGGATCTTGCAGTGCCATCCAGGGCACTGCTTTTTTACACTGTTGTACCTGACCCATCCAGTCTGATGGAAAAACCTTCGACACCTTTGGACCAAACCTGCTCTTTTACCGATTTTTGTACCGGTATGAAACTTGGCTTCCTTGGAGTTACTCTGGAGTTGCAGCAATGTGATTGAAAGTGGAATCAGGCATCAGAGCCTCCTTTATTCGCCTGGCTGAGGAGAACTGAGTTATCAGTGTGAACATTTGAATGTGAATGAAGGTGAAGAAATGGAATTCTGTAGCCAAAGGCTTCAGGAAAACGCCTTCACCAGCATTTAACGCAGGCTGGCAATCCTTTTTTATTCATAAATTCAATACCGAGGAGGAGTACACCCTGTCACTTAGTGTATAAAATCACAGTTAATGTACTATAATGGACTTTTAAGGGGAAACCCTGTAGAACTGATTTATATCTCATAAAATATTACATTAAACCCTTCTCTTTCTCCTGATACTTCTGTTGTATTTCCCCTTCCTGCCTATGTTTTAAATGCAACTTGTTTCTTGTTTTATGCTTGTGCAAGGGTGCAGGACAGTGGAGACAATGTAAGAAAAGGAGAATTTGGGCAAAACAGCCATTTTGCAGTGACCTGTTGATGTAGCGCATCATTTTCTATTTGCAACCAGTTTTTAAAGAAAAATAATACAGTGAGGGAAGTAGAACAAAAGATAAAGCAGCAAGTTGGAATCTCCCAGTCTTTTGCTTTCTCTTTCTTTCTTTCTTTGGCAGATATAGAAGTAAAATCCCCGTGTCACAAACTCTTGCAATGGGTGTATCAGAGTCCCAGGCTGTGGTGGTTAGACCTGTGAAATCCCACATCATGTGGCAGCAAAACAATGTGCAGTGATAAGTCAGCAGGGCCAGCTGGGTTGAAAGGGGTGGCAAAAGTAGCAGTTCATAATTTACCTACCTCAGCATCAACTACGTAGGTCCACAAAGGGGCTCTGACATTTGGTGCAATGCAAATGTATATCTATCTGGAGTGTATTTGCCGCAGTTGTAAGAAGAATTTCTTCTAAGGGTGTATTCACTGGTAATTTATGACCTGCTTTACCTGCATTTTTGATACAGCAGTTGAGGCTTTGGCATTCAGGAGCACAGGAGAATCAGTCAATCAGGGACAATCCACGTCTGTCAAATAATATCACGTGGTTAAATATGGGTATGGTCTTGAGTTGCACATTGTTCAGTTGCAAGATGCTTGGAAAAAATGGGCAGAGCTTCTCACTGAAGTAAACTGGCACAATTTCACTGACTCAGGATGAAGCTACCCCAGTTTGAACCACATAAGGACATAATGGTGAAATTCTGTTCTTCCCCCACCCCGCCAAATGCTCCACTAGATTTCCTGGGTTTACAGCAGCTACTCAATATCTGGTGACCTAAAGGAAACATACAAAAGTAGAGGACTGCATCAGTGGACGAATGTGTAAGGACCGCTGGCTTGCACCACTCCCATCCCAGTGAAGAAGGAAGGTCAGGCAAACACTTGAAATTTTGATGCTTTCTCATGTGGTCATAACAAAACATGTCTGCTGTCAGTGTTTTGGGGATGCTCCAAAACCTGAGTATTCCTGATTGCTCTGTCTTTATCATATGTGAATAATGCTTATTTGTTGCTAAACCCCTTATTGAATAAGAGCTGTGGACACAATGAATTGATACTTAAAACTGTTGCTCCATTGTAAAGAAGGATATCTGCATTTAGGAGCAGAAGCTGCATGTCAAAGAGTGGGAGCTCTGATGACTCTGTTATTAAATGAAAATCATGTCCCATTTTAACTCTACTGTTCAGCTTTAAAGGACTGAACAAATCAAACTGAATTTTGATCTAAATAAAGGAGAATCCCAGCTGAGAGAGTTAAACAAATTCCTCACAGGCCTTTCTAGACAGGATCAAGGCCATCTTCCACTATCCTGGTTCTTGAGACAGGAATATTCATAGCTCTTAGGGATCTTCTTGCTGTGTATGTGCATCTGAGCATATATGTTTTGACATTACAGACAGAATGGGAAAAGAGAACAATATAACTTGATGTGAAATTCAGGGTTGAGAAGAGGAAAGGAGAGCACTGGTTCAGGAAGTTTTTTTTTCTCCTCCAGCAGTCAGTATATCATAGCTGAAATCAAAACCCTATAGCAAACTCCCTGAAGGAAGCAGCATAATAAATAGGTCTTTAAGGTCCTTTCTGAATGACATGGAATGAATGCTCCTCTCTTCCCCCCTCTCCCCTCCCAAGGTAGAATTAGAAAATGATTCTCCACGTAGAGATATGTGATCCGTGCTAATGGCAGCAAATGAGAATGCCAGCTGCTGTTTCACCCTCTCTCGCACCCCTGCCCTGCTCCCACCTCCCCACAGTCACTCTGGCAGTAGTTTCATGCTTTATTTCAGGCTTACTGTTTGAATAATGATAATAATGTCTTGCACTCCTGTAGTGTCTTTCATCTGAGGACTACAAAGCGGTTTTACAAACGTTAGCTCTATAGGGGTTCATTCTGCAATGTCCTAAAGATGATCACAGAATGGACATATAGTCATATAATCACACAGTTGATTATTTACCCTTTGCAAATCTATGTCATCTACATCTATATCCATCCCAGAGTAAAAACATCATGACTGTCTTGATAAGGTACAATGCATATATGCATGGATAATGCATAGAAAAAATTCAAAGGAAAACTTAACTGCAGAGTTCTCGGGAGGAGGGGATCTATTATATTTATTCACTCCCTACTATACTACGAAAAATAGAAAATACTAAGGTATTTGTACTTCATTATCTAAGACAGGTTTGTATCAGTTCCATCAGGAAGTTGTATTCTCTCTACAATCTGAATTAACATTTCTGTAATCTTGCTGCAAAGTACCACGTCCAAATAACCCTGAATTGTGTGACACAGGAGAGGTTGAACGTGCACCCTTGAAGCGAGGTCCTCTGTATTCTTGGAAAGCTTGGGATTCCTGATCTGAGCTATGCAGCTTGCAGTTCCCATCTAATCTAAACTTTGTGTGATGGGTTTTGTTGTGTTTTCCTGTTATTTCCATGCAGGGTAAGGCCAAATTCTGCCCTTTGTGCCATTGATAAGCAAATTCCACTACTTGCAGTTCCCATAAACAAATACTCGTCTGCTCATTATCTTTACCTCCCAAAGCTTCAATTTTTTGCTGGAAAATTCCAGAACTGGGCTTTTTCTAATCAATTTTACATCAGCATAACAGGATCTCTCATGGCATGTCAGAATTTTGATTTCTTCTGTCTCCATCTTGGTAGTGAAGGAGCTGAGTAGAAATGAGAAATAGGCTATCCAGACGTTTTGAATTCAAATTCAAAAAGCAATGTGAGCTAGAAATAAAAGTATATAACCCAGCAGCGTATCTTTTTTACCATTGATCTATTGACTCACTTAGCTCAGACTTTTCAAAAACGTCTATGAATTTTTGCTCCCTCCATGTTTAGTGCCCAACTGAAAACACCCCAAACCTGGTTTTCATCGTTACTGTCACAAGTTATTATGTGCTCAACAACCATAACTGGGCACTGTGTTTTGACAAGATCATGTGACTACTTAGTCACCTAAATAAAAGTCCAGATAAAGCATATGGGCCTTAAGATGTCTCATGTATTTTGATTCCTCAGCAAAAAAAACAGTTCCACAGAGAATTCTGCCATCTTAATGTGTTTTGAGACAGGCCATGCTTTTTGCTTTGGTTATTGAGGTGTATTTTAAGATCATTGGCAAAAGTTTTCAGGAAAAAGCAGACATAAGGAGAACTGTACTACAATAAGCCACTACTTCTGAAAGATTTGAGAGGTCTTAGGAGGCAGAGTCACTGGCCTTGAAGATTGTCATTCAGCCTCAGATTGCAGTTTGACCAGAGGAGTGAATCCCAGATAGGGAGGAGAACTCAGCACAGCCCAGGGGAGATGCTTTTTCAAGAAATAACTGACAGTTGCCAGGAGGAAGAAAAATGGAGCCAAAGGAGCTGTGGGGATGCTTGAAGCTTCAACAGGTTGTTCCCTGGAGATGATAATTTTCTAGACAGATGGACATGCATGTAGATTATTTCACAGAATCACAGAATAGCAGAATCACTAGGTTGGAAAGGACCTTCAAGATCATCAAGTCCAACCATTAATCCAGCGCCACCATGTCCCCTAAACCATGTCCTGAAGCGCCACATCCACATGTTTTTTGAACACTTCCAGAGATGGCGACTCCACCACCTCCCTGGGCAGCCTGTTCCAATGCCTGACCACCCTCTCAGTGAAGAAATTTTTCCTAATATCCAATCTAAACCTCCCCTGGCGCAACTTGAGGCCATTTCCTCTCATCCTATCGCTAGTTACTTGGGAGAAGAGACCAACACCCACCACACCACAACCCCCTTTCAGGTAGTTGTAGAGAGCAATAAGGTCTCCTCTCAGAGAGGAGACTTTGTACTTTAAAATCTGTTTCTTTAAAAGTTTACATTTTTCGATATACTTTTACTTGTAGGATGATGGCTGGGCCACATTATGCCTGGTATCACACTTAGGCCAGTAGCCACAGGGACTCAGATTTGATCTGCCCTTACAGAAGTCACTGCAGTTAGAATCATAGAATCATAGAATCACCTATGTTGGAAAAGACCTTTAAGATCATCAAGTCCAACCATTAGCCTAGCACTGCCAAGTCCACCACTAAACCATGTCCCTAAGCACCACATCTACACATCTTTTAAATGCCTCCAGGGATGGTGACTCAAGCAGTCCCGTGCGCAGCCTGTTCCAATGCTTGACAAGCCTTTTGGTGAAGAAATTTTTCCTAATATCCAAGATCCCAATATCCAAGATTTTTCCCTGATATCCTATATCCCAGCCTAGGAAAGAAAGCAGTCCTACCCAAGGGGAGGTGCAGACCTGGCATCTGGTAGAGAACGAGGTAAACTCTGGCAAAAAAGAAAAGGAACAGAGCTTTAGCTATCCTGTAACCAAGCAAATCCAGCACCAGGTATATGTAGGACATTGTTAATGATGAAACATAAAGCTTTTTAAATTGAATAGTCAAAACAGGATAGGTACCTGGAGTTGACACTATGAAACAAGGACATACTAGTGAGATGCTTCTGTCAAAAACTTTTTAATTTGTGGTTCTATCTGTTGAATTAATTTGGTGTGTTTTCTGTTCCTCCCCTAAAAACTCCAAAAAGAAGGCCGAGAAAAGCCCTCCAAGAGTTAGCACTAAATCTCTATCGATCCAGCCAGAAAAACAATTTCTGTCTTCTCTTCATTGAATTTGAATCAGCCTAACCTACCTTCTTGGTCTTACATTACTTGTTACAGCCCTCAGGAAAAGGGTCATATTCAAAACACAGGCAATTCCTGCAGCCATGGCTTAAACAGAGAACAAACTGAGAATTCTTTCTTTGAAAAGCTCTAGTAGTCCTTTTTAAAAGACAAACAAATTTTCATAGAAGAGACCCCCGAAATTCCCACTTGGAAAAATGTCTTGTGGCTATGTGACACTTAGAAACACTTGCCTGGGATATCCGTCTACGACCCCTCTCCAAATGTTTGCCTCCAGCCACTTTTGATTTGCAGACTTGTAGAAAGCTTCCCATGTAGGTGTGGGCCCCTGTGTAGGGTCATTGAGCCTGGTGGCAGTGGCTTTCTGAAAAGCTTATTTATATTTCATGCAGGTGTTCCCCGGGAGTTGTAATTTCCAGCTTGTCCATGCTTCATAGGCGTCTGCAGCTGCGTTGTGCCCTTGGGTTTGTTAAATGATTCCCTGGCCAGGGAGACCAGGTACAAAGTAGGAAGGCAGTGCGCGCTGGGGTCTGGTTCCTACACCTGTACAGGCATAAGGTAGGCTGTATTACCTGAGCAAGGAGCTTCAGCAGACTCAGCTGCATAGGTGAAACCTGAGTTACCTTTTGGAGACCACTAGAACTGGTCCACAAGGGTGGAAGCCACCCACCATGGGCCTTGCAAAGCACTAGTTAAAAATCACTGAATTGCACCAAATGACACCAAACATGGAGTTAGACATACGCAAGTAAAAGCTGGGTATGGGTGTCTAATGACAGAAGCTCAAGGCAATGAGATGCTCTGAAGGGCATACTGGTGCAATGCTGGAGGAGGATGCATTTCGCGCAGGGGCTGTGAAGTTTTGTTTTTCCATCACCTGTAGGAAGGCCCCGCAGTCTTTGCTGGAAAGGCATGAGAGCAATGCAAATGTTGTGAGTGGCTGAGCTGCGTGGTAATCAAAGCCACCCTTGATATATCAGGATATATATCTGAAAAATTATTCTGCTCCAAGGTCACACTTCCATCCACAGGGCAGTCTCCAGGATGTTGGGGAAGATTACTAAAATGAATCTCCGTATCATCACCACAATGTTCTTGGACCATCACGAGCTTCTCCGTATTTTAGAAGTGCCACTGCAGGGAGGTTGGGTTATGCCTGCACGTAATAGCTGCACAAATGTGTTGAATTACTTTAAATGCCTGAGCGAGCTGGAAGGCCTCGCACAGAAATGGGAGGTTCAGTTCAGTACCTAAATTACCTCAAGGTGCCTGCCGGCATCCTCCTTGCATGAGTAACAGCATTTAAAACGGTCACAGACAGAGGTGTGCACTTAAGCACGCATCTCTCGGGCACGGAAGTAGTTCTCAGATGTGTGCCTTTACATACTAGCCACGTCCAGGGCAAAATGTATTTCAAGCTGTTCATTTCCTTAGCTACTGCTACCCTGTAAATAACATGATAGCACCAGTATTTTCTAGCATATTTTCCCTATGGGGGAAACAAAATAGTTTGGACTCAGGGCAAAACGTTGCCTTCAAACATACATGTACAACTGACGTGGATTTCCATGGCACCTTGCCCTGAATGTATAATTGCATTTGGTTTTGAACAGCTTTATTTATTTGTGTGTTTTGTTAATGTGTTTTGCACCTCAGGCGTGTACTTTACAAATGCAAATTCCTTGGCTCACTGTGGTAATTTACGGCTTTTAAAAGCTAATTTTGGACCGTTTTGCGATGGTAAAAAGTGCATGTTTCATGAGATCCTTTGCCAGGGGGGCTTTCTGTGTCTTTTCGAAAAGGTGCAGGGCATTCCCTCCTCTCCGTGAAAACAGCAGGGCTCAGACAGCCAGGGGGAAGCCCACGAAGCCCTGAGCCTGGCACACAGGACAGAAATCTACCTTATAAATCGTTATATTGCAAGAACACCCACGGGCACAGGGCAGAGGGCAAAGCACACTGCTCCATCCGCTGTCCAAACACAGAGAGAGGGGAGTGAGAGGGGGATGCTGCGCAAGGGAGAAGACAGCGGTTTGGTTTAGGTCAAGCTGAGAAGATTCGGGAAGGGTTTTCAGGCAGGGGTTGGAGCTTTCCTTTTCCCATCACTAGCAAAACCCTGCCATGGGACTGACAGGAGAGGACATACAGGCCACAGCTTTGGTGTTAACAGGTAACTCAGGGCTCCGGGTGCATTGTCCTGCAAAGGTGCTGGACTGGTGCAATGCGGGAGAATTAACTCCAAGTTGTAGATGGGCACATAAGGCCAAGAATGGTCTCCAGATTTCTTCAGAGATGGGATATGCAGCCTACATCAGATCTTTGACTGTCATATTTCTTAGACATGCAGCAACTTTCCAGCCACTGTTCAATGGTGGTTCTCCCTGGGGAAGGAGCAAGCAGGTTTCTGGCCTGAAAACCTGTTAGAAGTGCTTCCTAACTCTGCTGAATGGAGGGCATTTGCCCAAGCATTACATTATAACAAAGCTGGGCCTAAGCTTGTTGTGTTGCAAAATGTTTCTTCCTATTTGTATAACTGCTTCTTGAGACAAAAGCATTCAATTTTAAATTGTAAGTACTTAAGAAACAGGGAATTTTTGTTTAATAGTTTGTTTCAGAAATAAGAAATGGGAAAAGAAGGGCTGCTTACTTTTTAAAAGAGCCACTGAGGTTTTAGAGCTATTCCAAGCCTTGGGGTTAATTTTCAAAATGAAGTCTTTGAGAAAATAGCTTCCTAATAAAATTTTAAAATTTGGAAGCCTCCATCTCTGGAGTTTTTAGTGAAGATGGTTTATTAAGGAACTTTACCACTAGTATTTCTCGGCAATGACTGTGCTGACATATGAAAGGGACCTTGCGATGACAATGGAGTGTACTGGTCCCCTTTGCAGCTAAGGACAGAGGGTCTTAGAAAGTGCTTTAGTTTCTTCATTTATCCACTCCGTTTTGTGACAAGAAAGTTGCTTTAAGCCAGCTCTGCTCAGCCCAAAGCCCTGTTTAGAGATGAGAGTCCTATCTCACTGATCCAGCTACTCCCAGCTTGCATCAGCTTTACTTGACACTGGTGTCTGGTGCTTGTGAAATGAAACCGCTGAGGCTCATGCCGTTTTGACAGAGAGCTTAAAGCAGCTCAGCAAGTCAGAGTTAGACTAAGTGTGTTAGGGCACATGGGGTCTGCTCTGTTAAACTTTCGGCCATGCAGCTCAGCATAATTGTGTTCTTTCTCTTTACAAGCTGCTGGATTCCTGGAATGGGTTGCTTATATATGCTTTTTTCTCCCTATCTGACTAATAAGATTTTTCGAGGCTCAAAAGCCACGCAGCCTTGAAAGAAATCTTTTCTTACTTGCTTAACAAAGATATATCTGGATTTTTTGCAGTGAATGTGGGTAGCTGTCACATTAACCTCTGAAGCTGTTGTCAGGGTTCCTGGTTTATTCTAGAGGGCAGAGAAAAATAATGCTTTGTCCTTATGAGAACAACACTCATGTGAAGATGGGGTGAAATGTTAAAATCACAATTGACGATATTTGTAAGGCTTAGGGGCTTTTTCACCTCAGGGCTTCTCAGCTGATATAATCTTTGTTTCACCTAGAGGAAAGCAAAGGCAGGAGATGCAATTCTGCAATTCACTGATGTGTGCAAAGCACCATGGTATGAATCTGATCTCTGAAAGCTGGCACCCAACCCAGGTCACTGCCTCCCAGCTGAGCTTGAGGCATGGGGCTGTGCTTACCTCCCTTCACGGCCCACAAAATGGTTATGTTTCATTTCCTCCCATTTGGGGTCGAGTATGCAAACAGAAATAATCTGCAAGATTGTAAATTAAGGCTTCAGTCCTCCCTGGAGACCTGTAGGGATCCCGTAGAGGCAGTGCTTCTGAGAAAAGATAACAGCAGTCTCCACGCTTGCTACATTTCACCAGCCCTCTGAGCCTTGGTGAAATAGGTGAATAAAATATGAAAGCTTAAGTGGTAAACTTTTAAGGTTGCACTGTTCCTGCAGGAGACCTAAAACATGTTGCCAGTGGCATCCCATATTCATCAGAAAGTTATTTCTCATAGTCAAGGGTTTATTCCTACATGTAAAAGCAAATGCTGACCTTGATGATGTGGGAGCCCAGTGCCACTGGAGGAATAAGGACCTGTAATAACGGTTAATACTTAAGAGGTAGATTTTTCTTTAAATGCCAATGCAAAACAATTCCTTTTTTTTTTTTCTTTTCTTTTCTTCTTCATTGGAAACTACTAGAAGAAGCTAAGTAGGTATGCGTCCTTAAATATGGATGAAATGCAAGTCAAAACAGTTGCAGAAGCTAGCCTAGGGCCTGGTTGCCCATATGCCTTATAAAGTTCAGTATGTCCAGAATCATGTCTCCTGAAGCTTCAAGTGTAACTCTTGTCATAGTACAGTTGGTGGATCTGCAGAATAATAAACTCAGAGATAACAAGCCACCCTTATCCCAGCTTTGAACAGGAGCAGTAGATGCTGACAGTGTTCACCAGCAGCTGATGCTGATCCAGACTTCTTAAATTTCTAGCTTAACTCACATTCAGCCTTCCAAAGGGGATCTTCGTAAAGCCACACTGCTGAGATTTCCCTTGCAAACTCTGCTTAAGACTGAGAATCAGACGTACACACAGCCTACTGAGGTAACTCTAGTGGTCTGTGAAGGCAAAAACGTCTAAGAAATACAGTGTTAAGGCTCAAGCTCTGTCTTTAACCCTGTCCTTCAGACTCTCTGCTTTCTGCTTCTAGTAGGTGATATCTGTAGTGATTTTGAGGATCCCTGATGATGTGGGAGCTGTTTGTTAACTCTTTTCACCTAGGCTGAGCTTGCTGATAAAGGACATGTGGTAGTCTCTACTGTGAAAAAGGTAATGGCAAAAGATTCAGGGCAATAACCTTATATGCATTAGAGGTTTCTATTCATTTTGATTTCCTGTTCGTTGAAGGGTGAGAGAGTAGAGAGACTAGTTTCTCTTCTCCCCAATATTTAATCTTGAATATTGGGGTTTGGGTGTGTTTTTTTGTCAAAAATAATAGCATGAAATCTCTATTGAAGAAGTATTTAATCAGGATGCTGACACCATTGTAATTTTTTTTCTTCTGTAACAAGATTGTATTTTAGTAGTTTGTTGTAAGTGAGATAACAGTGTAAGCATGATGTAATAATTTATTCTGTAGAAGACTTTGGAAGCAATTTCTGTTCAAGGGTATTGTGCTGTTTTAAACTGTGTGGTGTCTGCTTTGCATATTCAAGCGAGGAAATGTGACTTTCCCTCTCTCTTCCTCCCCAGTGTGCCAAGGGTAGATGTTCAGCTGTGGTGTACATGGTCATAAGGGTTGATCAGAATATGCCTGGGTCATTTCACACAGGCTAAGAATCTGTTACAGTCTCTCTTTGTGTCCTTTGCATCACTGTTACCCAGTAGATCATGAATCTCCAGGCTATGCAGCTCAGCAATGGGAAAGCCCTAACATTTCTAACCCATATCTCTACCAATGTAGAGTGTTCCTGCTGTGCTTTTACCTCCCTTATACAGTCCAAAACACCTCAGCTATTGGTATCTTTGCTCTGGTGGCCATTCCACAGCCTAACATATCCCATTGACTGGAATCATGGAATCATAGAATAGTTTGGGTTGGAAGGGACCTTTTAAGGTCATCTAGTACAACCCCCCTGCAAAGAGCAGGAACATCTTCAACTAGATCAGGTTGCTCAGAGCCCCGTCCAACCTGATCTTGAGTGTTTCCAGGGATGGGGTATCTACCACCTCTCTGGGCAACCTGTGCCAGTGTTTCACCACCCTCATTCGGAAAGACTTCTTCCTTATATCCAGTCTAAATCTGCCCTCTTTTAGTTTAAAACCTTTGCCCCTTGTCCTATCACTACAGGCCCTGCTAAAGTCTGTCCCTGTCTTTCCTATAAGCCCCCTTTAAGTACTGGAAGGCTGCAAGAAGGTCTCCCTGGAACCTTCTCTTCTCCAGGCTGAACAACCCCAACTCTCTCAGCCTTTCCTCATACGAAACTCCTCCATAACTTTTATCTCATGGGTTTTTTTGCAACATTTCTTTGTCTTTTGTGGTACAACACGGTGCTCTTTGCTGTCCCCTCTCAGCTTGCCGTTTGCATCCTGCAGATAGCTGTGCTCTCTCTCCTCATGTAGTCTGTGCCTCTGCACTCATTGCTCAGTCAGGATGTGCTATTACCAACTGGTCTCTCTTTCTGCAGTAGTTTTGCTGCCCTTCTCAGAATTCATTCCAATTAGTCTTTCAGGTAATGACATGCCCAGAAATTAAGACTACATTCCAGTGTCTGAAATGAAGCTTCTGGTGACTCAACCCAAAATGGCTTTGGTCTGTTTCACTACTGTATTACTCTTTTCTGCATGTCCAATTTGCTGCACACTATTACTATTAAATCTCTGTTGACATTAACCGCTTTCCAGGTTTCTCCCTCCCATTGTGTGACTATTTCCCATCTGGGCTTTTCTCATGTGGGAAATATTCACACAAATTCAAGACTTCAGCAGAGCTTCCCAGCTGCATTAGGCATTTCACCAATAAATCACTGTTTCCTGTGGCAGAAGAGAAAACTGACTGAAACGGCTTTCAAATCCCACATGCAGTGATAGCTCACCCTTCCTTATTCCCTTACTCCCAAATCCTGTGTAATATCACAAGCAAAATTTTAAACAGAAAATGGAATCAGGCAGGATTTCAGGGAGGATTCAAAGTTGCAGTGCTAACAGTTGGCGAGGATCCACACGCTACCTCTGAAAGACATTAAAAAACTAACTGCAAAAACACCACTGACTTTATTTTTGCTGTGTCAGCCCAAGGTTATGACCTACTGTGCAGCCACCAGGATCGTTTCTCTGTTCCTTAAGTTTTGGTTAAGTTGGTGCTGTAATTTAGTGTTTTTAGATGTGATAAAGTTGATTTAGACACCTGGCCACCCTGCAGTGTAACTGCTGGTGATATGGGGTGCTCAGGAGGGACAGCCTCTTCCTGTGTGATGCAGGGCCAGGACACTTCAGAAAACAGAGCAATTCCATAGGGACATTGTCAGTGTGATTTCAGCTCTGGTGATGAAGAGAGAATATTTCATCCAGAGTCCATCTGGGTCACCAGTGAGGATGTAAAAATGGCCAAGGTGGTTCAGACCCCTGGATCACTTAGCCCAGTGCTCTGGTCCCAGTAATACCCCTAAGAAGGCAAGGGTGAGAGCAGGGCAAGCATACATGGTAATTTCTTCTTTCAGCCTCTAACTATTTTCAGCTCAGGGGATTTCCTGGCCCTAGTGAAGTTTGTCTGTTTTGTAACCCAGGGGATGTCTATTTCAAGCACTTGTCCAGTCTCCCCTCAAGTCCATGTAAACTTTTTGCATCACTTAGCTCTTTGGTTAGAGCTCTACAGGCTCTCTAACTGCTGGGTGAAAAAAACACTTCTCCATGTGACACACCCAGCTCCATTTAACTTCATCTGGTGGCTCTGGTTGTTGCACTGAAAGAGGGAGTGAGAAGTCATTCACAGTCCAGCCACTCCTTGCCATGCTGGATTTTATAGACCCTGGGTTGATGGTTGGACTTGATGATCTTAAAGGTCTTTTCCAACTTTAATGATTCTGTGACTCTGTGATTCTGTGATCATACCCGCAGCAAATCCAGGCAGAAAAGTCCGAGAGTACTTAGCAATTCCTCATATGAAAGCCATTTTACACCTCTGATCGTTCCTGTTTCCTTTCTTTGAGTCCCTCTTCCAGTTCAAGTGGGGTGCAGTGTTGAAGGTAGAGGGGAATGAAAGGAATTATACAGTGGCACAATGATGTTCCCTATTTTGCTTTTTATTGGTTTTCCAGACTTTCACTGAACTGAATTGCCTTTGGATTGGTCATGCTGATAACATGCAACAGCCTGTGTTGCAGGAGAAAAAAGATTTTAAAATCTGGTCACTGCTAGAATTAAGTTTATTAGCAGTAGATCAGATCTAAGATGAAAGATTGCTAATACAATTCAGACCAGTTCCTGGATTTCTTAGCTCAGGAATAGCTGTAAATTAAGCAATGCCAAGGCTTGAGCACTGGAGCTCAATCACTGGCACCATTGTTAGAGTGCTTCTGGGTATGGTTTTAGCCTGCACCAACCTGCCCTCTCCCAAACAACTCCCGAGCATGTTTCAAGAATTCGTGTGGGCCAGGGATGGTTCCCAAAGCAGTCTGGCTGCAACTCGGATGCTGCTGGATCCTTTAACTGTGCCTTAGAGGATGAAAGAGATTAATAGTTATAAACATGGTGAAACCATGCCAACTGGACTCCAAGCAAGGGAATGGGCCCTGGCTATATCTAAAAGCTTTCTACAAGAAGGGGGACTGAATAGTGGTGTTCACAGCAGCAAGGGCAGGATCTAGAACAGGCATGGAAATGGCTGACTGTGGGATACTGAGAAGTTAATAGCAAAGTTGGTCATGCTCTCTGTGTTCAGGGGTAACAAAGAACTTCTGTATCCAGAACTTTCCACCTGCCCAGTTTCCTCAAGCATCCAAAATTGGAGATGATTGAATTATTCTAGATGAGAAGATTTTATAAATTTATTTTACTGCAGGGAATGTTGATACTGCTGGGGGGACATGTTGATTTAATTGATTTGGTTGCTAAGCCTGTTTAAGGAAATCCATATATAATCTGTACGGAAAGCAATCCTAAGTGTTGGTTGGTTTTAACTATGAAGAAAGCCTATTCATGTACTTTACAAAGTTAAACACAGCTTGGGTGTAGAAAGGTGCAAACCTTCTCCACTTGCCTCAGTGGTGTGTTATGCCAAAA
This sequence comes from Phaethon lepturus, assembly GCF_000687285.1. Taxonomy (NCBI): domain Eukaryota; kingdom Metazoa; phylum Chordata; class Aves; order Phaethontiformes; family Phaethontidae; genus Phaethon; species Phaethon lepturus. Next base: position 82,830 of record NW_010554238.1, on the reverse strand, counting down.
CATTTCAACTGCTTTAGCTGTTGCCACTGCCATACTCACTTTGCTGATCTGTCCTAATGTATTTCTTCTCTTTCACTTGCAGAAGCACTGGGAACATAAAAACAAATTTCCATTTAAATTTTTTACTATCTAGGGTAACAAATAATACATAAGGTAACTGTAATGGAAAGTGATGAGGGACAGGAAGTTTCTCATTTATTGTATTTAATTTACACTGTGCATCAAGGACATTTGCATACAATTAATGCACCGTTGGCAGTGGTTCTCCTGTTGTTTGTGTGGATCTTTTACACAGCAACAGGCAGAAGAGAACATTTGAACAGATAGATAAAAGAAATTAGGCACAGGGAGCAGAGATTCGGATCTAGTAAGTAAAACTCAGGTGCTGGCAGAGACGAAGGTAAGTCTTCTGGAGGAGGAGTGCATTGGGTGTTTTATGAAGAGTTGTTTTTATGAAAATTAGTGAAATAATGACCATATTTATTCAATGATACCAGTTCAGTGAGGAGAGGCCAACATCCTAGTGAATGATTTGCATTAGTCATCAGTCATTTATTTTATAGCTGTGATGTACAAAGAAGTTAAAAGAATGTTAAAAACCTAAAATCAAGAACTCAGCAGTTGGGAAATGCCAAAATTAAGGTTATTGATTAGAAACGTGAATAAAATAGAACAATTTGGAAGTGGTGGAGGCAACGATGTTGCATCCTCTTGTAAAGTGGTGGTTGCCTTTCTACAGCTTCAGAATGTTAGTCCGCAAACTCTTTTGTCAGTCTGAGTCTAAAAAACCTGGTCCTTTTATGTTAATACTTTAATGATAAAAACTGGAACCTATTGAATGAGAGGAACCTCTTCTCTCCTTATGTTTATTCTACTTGAAACAAGTGCTGCACAATTTTCTGTTACCTTTAGACTCTAGACTCTTGCCAAAATCCCAGAAGTCCTCAGATCATCATGTGCTTTTGGTCCTCCCTTTCCAAGGGACTAGAGTTCTCGTCCTCATCTGTTTCACCCATCCCCAGTAAACTGCAGGTTGTATCTGTATTCCCCAGACACATACCTGGCTGCACAGACAAGCAATTCTTGAGGACATTTTTACGAGTTACAGAGCACCTTGGCTGACTAGGACTGATCATGCTGTGATTTTCCTGATACATCCTGTCCTGGGGATTTTGTTTTCTGTGCTCTGCCTGCTGCTTTGAGCAACACCTATCTCCTGATGATGTCTACTAAGTTATCACAGATAAATTAAATCATCCAACCCCAATTCTCCTTTTCTGAAAGCTACTAGTGCTTGTACAGTATCCTCAACCCCCCTGGTAGCCTATGTGTATAATATCTCCTTTGAAGCCTTCCAGGGCCAGAATGAAAATGAAGTCACAAAAATTTGTGAAAGAAGGTGGTTTCTGGGAAAAAAACCCAAATGTGTAGTAGTTTCATTCAGTGATGTGCGAAGCATTGTATCCCCAAAGTAAGGACTGGTGTTATAACATCTTTCACCTGCAGCAAGTTGAATTTGGAGCCTGCAAGGGTGAGGACACTTTTTACGAGACTATGTGGCAGGACTGGGAATGACATACACACCAAGGAGACCACAACACAAACCCATCTTCTTGCCTGTAAGGGAAAAAGAAAAAAGGAAAAAAATGGTGCGATTGTTTAATCTGGGAAAAAAAGGGGGGAGTATGTGGTGCATGAAAAAACTTATTTGGGAGGGATACTTGTTGAGCTTGTGAAGCTGAAAGCAGACTCATCTTCTGCTGAAGCTTTGTGTCATTTTGGCTTTCAGGTCTCCTGTTGCTGTGAAAGTCAATGCACTAAGGCATAGGAGCTAGCCAGAGGACAGATACTCTCACATCCTTCACTGGAGCGCCAGGTCCAACACATGGACCACTGGTGAAGGGCAGTGTGAAGCAGATAGGTTTCGACAGACCCTCCAGTTAGAGGTTGTGCAGGGCACAAAGCTCTGCTCTGCTTGTATTGCCACAGCAGCACCTAAATCAGACGGATGTGCCTGGTCCTTCCCATAGCCATCTCTCAGATGATTTCTAGTGGTGGGGTACCCTGACATTCTGCACTCAGCAACATGCCTGAGCAGGTGAATGGTCGTTTAGGGGCCAATTTATTTGATTGTTATAGGAGTGAAGTTCTTTGTTCTTTCCTTTCCATTCTTTCTCTTTGATTATCTGTGAGCTCTGTGGAAGCCAAACGGGCTCTGAGAAGTAAAGTAGTCTTAATTTGCAATGAGTTTTTTATCTGTAAGATGTAGCATAACTAGCCTTATGCATTTAGAAATGATACTTGAAGCCCTAAAAATTCATGTCATTAACTATTTTTAAAATCGTGTTTTTTAAAGCGATACCTTTTAAGTACTTTTTATTTTTCTGTCTTTTTTTTTTTCCATGCCTTAAGTTCATATTTTCAGACTTGCCTCTGCAGGCACAAAACCTACTTTTTCTTTTAATGAAAGCTGAGATTTTCACAACTCCAGAACGTGGAGCTCTGGGCAAAACAAACATCAATTACAATTATGAGAACTGGCAGTACTGAGAAGGCAAAGTCTTCAACATGCCGTCTTGTCTCTACTAGCAAAATGTTTCTCTTGCTGGATTCAGCTAAAAGTAGCCACTTTTCACCTAGATGATCATTTAAGTTACACCAAGACAGCTGGAAGGGAATGCAGAGAGTAGCTGATGATATGTGGACACTGGCACTGTTTCTGTCTTGGTGGCTGTTCTGCTTCCCTGTTACCATACACAGCCCCAAGAACACATATGGATACCTGTGCCTGGGGGTGGGCAGAGAAGGAAGAGAGCTTTGAGATGCTTTGGAAGAGAGCAATTCAGGTCTGTAAGAATTGAGAAGTTCAGGTCTGTAAGAATTGAGAAGTTCAAGTCTGTAAGAACTCATCCTGATACTTTCTGAAATCTGGTCCATGCTTTCATCCATTTGAAACAGAATATTCATATTGAGCCAGCAGATACCTTAGAAAGTCTTTGAAAGAAAAGCATACATATCTTTCTTCACTGGTTGTTGCTTTTTCCGATTTTTGTACTGCAGATGTATTTATAAACTGCAGTCCAGTTCCAAACCACCCTTGAGCTAAATACTGGGCAGGCGTATAACAAATACATACTTTGAGTATACGTCTGTGGAAAAAAGGTGGTTACGCACTAGAATAAAGACCAGTCACCCATTTCCTTAGTCTTCTAGAAACCCTTACTTGTACTCCTATGAAAGTCATGGAATTTGTTATCCAATTGTGCATCTATGACCCTCCCAGGCTGGCTGTAATATATGAAGAAATCAGAAAGAAAAAAGGATCTTGTTTAAAAATCTAGGCTTATTTAAATACAGTTTGAATTCAGCCCAGAATACTTAAAGAATTTGTTTGCAAAGTTAATTCTAAAATTTCACCCATGTTCAGAGGTGCAACAGTTCAGTGGAGACTAGTCTTTTCAGAAACATGACTACTGATAAAAACCTATATCCTGCAGTACAGCTGTTTTATATGAGTGACACAATTAGAGGTTTTAGTCTTATAAAATAAAGAGTGCAGTACATTTGTTGAATCCTCAATGTAGCCTCTGCAAATTTCTCTAGGGGGATATTCCACCCCACAGAAACAGTCCTTCATTGTGTGTTTATGCAGGGTTTATGTCTGAGAAATTAATTGAGTCACAGGTGGTAACTGCGATTATCAGTCAGTATCCTATTTATCTCCTGTAGTGTTACTAATGTTTCTGCCAGTGTAAGATGTTTTTCTTTTAGTTTCAGAGGCAACAAGTAAAGGACTGTAAGCATTAAAAATACGCATCTGTCTATCTATCTATATAAAAAGTATATAGATTGATATATAATACATATATCAAAAGTTTTTCAGAGTCTCTCTTACAAAGCTTGAATAAATTGGTGACTGTAGCTGGCTTTTCTGGAGTCTTCCCAAGCCTAAAGCATGTGCGGAAAGTACCAGGATTGCCAGTCTAAAAATGTAAGTTAACCTCATCTTCCTGCATGTGTCCATATGCGCAGATTCACCCCCGAACCCATGCACCCCATTTCCTTTTGTAGTTGTGGTCCCCGTCGAGCGGGTGCCATCCCCGCTCCAGCGTCAAGCCCTCAGCGCACATTCCTCTGGAGACACTGAGTTCCAAACCTTTTTTAGAAAGACCCGGCTTGTAATTCTTCCAGCTGTAAATACACGATAGATGGATACCAGGCACCTGTTGCCTAATTCCTTGCCAAGTTTTTCAATTTTAAATTGCATTAGATACTTGTTCAGGGGAATCTTTGTAACGTATTAGCTGTCGAATGTGTGGGAAAGTACAAGCCATGTATGGGAATGGAAGAAAACTGCTTTCTGAGGTATCAGAGAAAAGCAATAGCCACACACTTAAATATGAAAAGCACCATCTGGTCTTAATTACTGTTGAGGAACGTACGTATATCATGCATGGAAATTATATCCATCAGAGGAAATTCCTCTCAGTTATATACCAGTGTAATTCAACTGAATCCAAGGGATCTACTCCAGAGTCACCTTGCTGTAACTAAGAGTAGAGCTTGGTCCATAGACTAACTGCTATGATCCTGTGTAACTAAGAACACATAATGAAAATATGTGGCATACACTTAAACTGGCAATTGCTGAGCTTATACCTCAGCAGAAAAATACATATGAGACAGGGACAAGCACATCAAGGGCCTACTTCAATAATATTTAACTGTCTGAAATGATCACCTTAACTCTTAGGAAGAGTTACTAGTATTTACTATTTGCATTTTTATATATTTCTATTATATTTGTTTATATTTTTATATTTTATATTTATTTTTATATTTTTTACATTTATATTTATATATTTGCAACTGTGTCTGTAGGTCTCAGCTGAGAAAGATAACTACGAGATGTAAATCCCTCTATTTCTGCACTATCCAGTATAGGATCCCCATAGCAATGACTGACATTTTAAAAGCTCTGTAGGTGGTCAGTATTCAAAGGAAAAAGTCCGAGACGACAATCAGAGGGAGCCACAGCTTGCCTTGCACAGGCATTTCAAAGAGATCTGGTAGAAATTCTTGGTATCGGACCCTGTACTTCGTAAATTATAATCATTTTTAAAACACATATATTTTGCCTTCTGTTATTTAATTGTCCCATTTGTAGACACTGTTCAAAACAAGGCCACCTGCTTGTATCCTGTAGTGAAGAAGAGAGTTAATTCATATGCCATACATTTTACATATAATAGTACAATATCTGCATAATTTTTTAAATTAACTAACTGGCCAACTCAGTCTGCAGTCTGAACCTCTGTAATATTCCTCACAGATGCATGGATTTTTCCACTGTTCCAGTACTGCAATTCACACACATACCAAAAGCTTGTAAGACTGATTCTTCTACCAGTGTAGCTCGCTGTGATAACACAAGAAACCAGTTTATCATTTTGCCATTGTTTCTTCCTTGTGATTTTGTCTATGGCAGAACATACTTAAACTGCTGTTAAAATCCCTCTGTTAATGCTCCAAAAGTGTTTTCTAACTGTATGCCCAAGTCAGCTTAGCTATTTTCAGCTTCCTAAAAACAATCTGTGTAATCACTCAGTGGTCTGCATACCTCTAAGCTATGCTAAATTGGCACATAGGTTACCTGCAGGCAATGCCAGCTTTGATTAACCACTACGGAATGCCAAACAGATTCCGCTTTTGCTGATCCCTGGGTAAGTTTACATTTCACACTTTACATATTATTTATAAATCCTTTTTCTAAATGGATAATATTTCTGAAAACAGAGAGGGTCTACCTATACTACCTTAGCTAAAAAGTAAGTGATTTGACAGATGAACACTGTATGGTCTTCACCAGTTAAAATAAAGCAAGTAGGGCAGATGCTTGATGGTGAGGTCCCTTCTGCTTCTCAGAAATGTGACACAACTTTTGTAGTGTTCTTCGGATTAGAGAAAGTAATATTTTTTTTCAAAATGGTAGCATGAAGCTGGCCAGGAAAATGTCTAGAGATTGCTCTTGTTTTAACGTTGTAGCTAGTATGACGTAGAGGTATTTAATCTCATCTAACAGGGCTGCTCCATCAATTTTGGAAGAAAATGTGTTTTCTTCTGACTTCTTACCATTAGTACATGACTAATAATGTGTCATAGGATGAGTGAGACTGTTGCTGTAGGTAGAAGTCAACACTCTGTGGGAATGCCAAGGTATTGACCTACCAGTGCATATTTAATTTCTCAGTCCTCTTCACAACAGAGGGCATTCTCAGAGTCTCAGTAGATCCTCCCTATTTCTGGGCTAGCTAGCAGCCAAGCACATTTTTGCTTTTCCTCTTCCAATGAAAGCATGGTGCCTAATTTCTTTGTCTTTAAGGAGATTTGAGAAAATGGCATGATCTCTACCATGCTTTCTACCAAACATGAGGGTTCTTGAATTTCACCAGGCCTCCATCCCCCATTCTTCATCATGATGCTGGAAGTTGTTATTTTTGTCCTTCTAATTAAATCCATGCATCTTAAAGAAGCCAAGACTACAAATTGCATCCAAACAGACCTAGTGAAGAAAGCCTTGTGTGTGACTTCCTTTCAGCAAAGCACAGCAACAGTTGTGGAAGGGTTCCCATGCATTTTTGAAGGAGGCCTGTGAAACTGCTTTGAGCTTTTTTCTCTGTTTGCTCCTGAGCAGACATTCCCATCGCCTTCAATGCTTTGTTTAGCAGAAATGTGGCAGACTGGCATATCCCAGTAAGCATAAGTTCCTTTTGAATTTTGCATGGATTACTTTCCTCCCATAGGGATGGCTCACTGTGTTCTGCATCTCACTATAAATCAGCCCTTTTCTACAGTGATGGCTGAGACCTACATCTTACTGCAAAGAAGGGAATGTAAAAGGGAAAATTGTGTAAGTTGTGGTTGTGGGGTTTTGGACCTTTATCAGACAAGCTGAGCTCATGACAGAAGACTGCCTTGTCCCTGGGATCATTTCTGCCTATCATCAGATAACTTTAAAAAAAAGGACCAGGTCCCTTCAGAAAATCCGTGTTTTACTTAAAGGTCCTGCTGCAGATAGTTTTTTGGTTTTCCTCCTCCAATAAGCAACACTGAAAGCATGTTGCCTAATTTCTTTGAGATTAAGAACACTTTGAAACTTGCAGGTAGCTGGAATTATTTATCTATCTTCTGAAATTTACATATTAAACTCCTCCCAAGGATATAACCTCTCTCCTGTGTCCACAGAGGTAGGGAAGTTTGACTGTGGAGACTATGAAAAAAACACATATGGAAATTCCCCTTCTTAAGCACCATGGTTGGGCAACTGCAGCTAACTGTAAACATCTTAAAAATGGAAACTGTTTCCACAGACTGGAATATTTGTCAGTCAAAAGGATTTATGGTTGGCGTTCCCAGTTTATACAACCAAGTCTACTCATAATTTGTGATTTTAGGAAAAGTAATCTATATTATGTCCCCCAAATTCTATTGACTTTTGTCGCTAAGCTGCATTGTATTCTAAAAATCAGATAGCTGGAAAAGTACAGTAAGTCAATAAAAAGAGTATGTTAATGAAAAGAAAATGTGTACAGTTGTTACGTTTAGGGTACAAAACATTACATGGTAACTGATTTCTATTACTGCGAAAGAAATCTATAACTGTGTTAAGTCTCTTTAACATATGTTCAATTTCTTAATTCTGTTTTCACTTATGGCACATTTCAGTTCCTAACCTGTGATTTTCCCCTAAATATGGTCTGCTTTATGGAAAAATTAGGACCTTTACTCTGGAAACTATGAGTGTTTTATTCCAGTAATGAAGAGTCCCTTGCTTCCTGTCCCACACAACTCCTGGTCTATAGCCGCCTGGAGTCTTTGCCTCCTTTAGCAGGAATTAAAGGGGAACTCTATTTATTTAATTATATGAATATGTGTTTTCTAATGACATAACAGCTACTCGGCCTTTTAATCTTTCTGAGCAAATACAAATTGACTGTGCTAACAAAGAATGCAAGTTATCTTTGGTAATCTGTTGAAATATCTACTGCTCGAATTCCAGCTTTCCTTTGATTTATCAATGTCACATTTCACATTAAGGCACCCCACTGTCCATTTTCTTCATTTCCTTTCTAATTGCAGCTCCTCAGCTCAGTAATTTGCAGTTCCACCTTTTCTGAAGTCTCGTTTTTAGTTTATTCAGCAAAGTGCAAAAGTAACATGATGGCTAGCCTTTCTGATAGCAAAGTAGTACGAAAAGCTTTCTTCTTCATCGTGCAGTTGTGGATTGGTGCTGAAAAGATGTTTAGTACTGCAGATGGTAAAAGGAGTTAGCCTGTATTTGTATGTTGTTGATTCTTACATCAGCATCATGCAAACTAAAAACTGTGGCAGTAGAAGAGACATGTGAGCAGTCATGTGAACAGACAATCAATGCTTTCATTCACGGAGGTTTAAACAGGCTAAAAATTGGACTCAGACATGAACATTTTGCACTGATAACGTCCGTTGGGCTCTGCTGCAATTTCGTTACAGTGTTTCTGAGCATATTATTTCATGTTTTTCATTAATCTGAGGTACGGTAATCAGGTCCAATGTCTCAACTATGTAAGGAAAACATGAGCTGCCTATCTAAGCCCATTGAAAATATCCTCACATGCACTATGGAAACATACACCTTCATAAACATGTTTCTCTGATGCCTAATCATGTTTCTCAGAAATAAAATGATGGTGCTATGTATTATGCTTGAATAATATATATAGAAACAAGCTGGTCCATAAGCAATGTAAGTAATGAAGCCTGGTTTCCTTAGGATTTGTATGCTTTGTCTTCAAATCCTCAAATTCAGTGTTCTCTGAGTTTACAGTAACAATGACTTACCCATTGTGGATAATAATAGAAGTAAGTCAGGGCTTAAAGAAAGCCATGTTCCTACAGTATGACATAGCAATGTTTGTTAAATTCCTGCAGGAAACTTCTACTTTATCATCCTACATGCAGAACTGGGTAGTATTCTTTAAAACCAGAAGACTCCAAACTCCAACTGCAAACTTACACATTAAATGATGTTAAGTGTGCAAAGCAGTTACTCCAAGCCTGGGCAAAGGGCACCCCTTGCATTGTGCTGGGGATGAACTAGTGCTGTCAAGTGACATCTCCAAAAGACCTCCTTCAGCACTTACCTGGCAGATCTATAGCTTTGTATGAGGAGCCCGTTTAGGATTGCTGTGTCATTTGCCCATTTTGTGCTTGAGTAATTCCACATTATGAATTTTCCATATAATGTAATTACTGCTGATCTACATGCAGGTGCTGAGATCACAGCTGGGCTCGGTCTTATAACTGGTGATATACCTGCCGTCCTTAGATGCAGACCTGTCTAGTTGTAGATGCATATAGAGATGTACTGTCTTTAAGATCATGTTAGAAGACCCCTGACAAGGATGAGTCTCAAGGAGATCCTCTGTGAAGTTCCTAGCAAAAGCCATCAAAATAGCTGAAAGAAAAAAAAAAAAAGGGAGCTAAGCATGGCAACACTGGGGTTTGTAATGCTTAGTTTTCAGGAGCCTATCCTCTTTAGGGCTGTTGTCCTTTCCTGAGTGGGAAGAATTAAGTTGTGATCCCAAGCAGACCCTATTGTGAGCAGGCAGTGCTTGGCACTAGCCCCAGGGAAAAGTAGAGCATGTGGGTGTCTGCCCATTTCTAGAGCTTATTCAGAGATGCTGGATGGCTGCAGAATCTGAAATCTTTCTCTTGTGGGAGATATTAAAACTCATTCTTTCAAAACTGAAGGAGACATTCCCTCCCCATAGTCATCCAAAGGTCCCTTTCTGTCAACATCTTATCTTACAACTCCTTAGCAGATACAGCACTGACCTACTGAGTGGAGATCCTCAGTTAAAGTCTCTCCTTTTCCTTTCAGCGTCATCCCCAGACAACTATAAAGAACTTTGGCCACTAAATTAAAACCTGTTTTGGGTGACATACTCTTTACTCTTCATTCTTCCCAGTACAGCTGTATGCCTTTACAGAAAATTGGATAAGACTCCTTGGTCCAGCAGGAGATACAGCAAGCACTTGGGTGCTCTGCAATGCACTCTGGTGCTATGGCCCAGGGCTGAGGACTGAGAGAGCTGGGTTCTGGAGCGTGGTTCTCAGACTGTGTCCATGTGTTGTGGAAGGGCTATTCCCTGTAAGACAATTGCGTCTGGGGCAGGAGGAGAGGAGAGAGGTGTGAGTTTGCACCTCACTGGGCAGGGGAGAGAACTGAATATGAGACCCTGAGAATTAGCAGAAAAGGGAGAAGAAGAGAAAGAGGGTGGGAGCACAGGCTTGGTCACCACACACTTCCCGCAGGCTGTGTCATCAACATGAGCACTGATACAGCCGGGAGTTGGGAGCCCAGTCCTGTTCTCAGTCACAGAAGTCTCTGCTGCTGCCCAGGTGAACCCTGCAAGGTAGATGCACACGAAAATGTACATCCTGGAGCTCAGCCAGACTCAGACATGAGTTGTGTACACAGCTGCTCTTCCCTTGGCAAGACAGGTACCCTGGAGGCTGTGCAAAAGTGCAATTTTAAGGAGCAAGCCTGGATTTAAAACTCAGAACTTAGGGTGTTGTAGAGTATAAGTAGCAGGCTTAGGTAGCAGCAGTGCAGACCAGTGAACACTGCTTATATTAGGGCTAATCCTAATACTTAATAAAATAACTTCCATCTTGGCACAACTCTCTCTTCTCTGGCCGCGGAAAGAGAGAGAACAACCTGTTTTATCAAAACCATGTTCAAACTTGATGTTGGTTTGATAACGGTATGTGCGTGGGTCAAGCTTACCTGTCTGCTGCAACTGAAGTAGCAGAGGCCCAGGAGAGGTTGTAAATATTATCTGTCGAGGAGCAGGAGGAGCAGACAAGGCACTCACTCTTTAGACTCAAGTTAGAGACGAGTCTCCCCTGCAGTTTCTTCTCTTTCTTCACTTATGCCTCCTTGTCTGGAGTTGCCATTCCTCTGGGGAAGAAGGAAACACTAATGGATGTCTGAGATCCCGTCTCACATCATGTCTCCTCACATTGCCCTCTCAGTAACACTAAAAATGAGTCTGGCCTCAACACCCCATTTATTTCCAGCTCACAGTCCTGTCTCCATTAGTTTTCCCTTGATGACTTTGTGTGCGTTTCCCAAGCACCTAGCAAATGGTCCACAGATCCTGATTACGACTCTTCGTACTAACTCATTAATAATAACAGCAGTACTCAAAAGAAATTAGTGTATTAACCAGATATTTTAAAAGCTGCCGATCCCTATCTCTTGAGTTTCCTGGTGTGTTTTGTCCTCCATGTATCTGTTTTTTAGACAGCTATCTTTCCTTGATAGAAACTTTGCTTAGTGTGTTACCCATTGCCAAGAGCGGCACTGATATGAAACAAATAGGTAATAATCTGTAGTCTCAATTAATACCCTATGGTAATAAAAAGAAATAATACATTTAGCAATTTACAAATCCTGACTGCCAGATGGTTTCTTCTGCCATTGCTGTTCTCTTTGTGATCTTTGGCGTTATGTATGTCCCATGAAGTTTGTGTCTGCATTATTACATCTTTGCTTTTTAACCGCTGTTACTGTACGAGTGAACTAATCAGAAGGCTCTGAATACTAGTCTAATAAAACTGGATGAAAATGGATCATGAGAATGACCAGAATGCATAGGGGATTTATCATATGACTATGAGAAAACATGTTGGACTATTTGTGACTAATATTTTTTTTTTGATTTATGGATTCTGTCAGCTTTTATAATCTTCAGATTAATAAAAATCACAAGACTTTTAGGCTCTACTAAAACAAAAATATTTTTTCCATTGGCAAACTTCATCTACATGAACTTTTCAAGCATTTTAAAAATCAGAAATTCCTGAAACTTTTGAGCCAGGTTATGATTTGCTAAAATAAAAAAGGATGCTATGGGAGAATCGATTTTTTTCTTTTATTTAATTTGCCCTAATATGCAGGTTTTGGGGTGGGGGGTGTTTTAGTTTTTTTTTTTAATTCTGGGCCTGAAACAATACAAATTCTCTGTGCAAAATGTAAAAATCTGTGTTCTTTTTCAAAAATATTTCTAAAAATGCTTTTTTTGACAAGTGTTTTAATTAACTAACTGTAGTTTCTTACAAATCCACAAGATGGGTTTCACAGGAATAGCTTACTCATTTCTGGTTAGAAATAATTTTCAAAACACAGAGGTAAGAAAAGTCATCTATTCAAGGAGAACTAGAATCACTAAAGAAGGAGATGAAGAAAGGGGAGGGGAACTAAAATCCATAACCGAAGGAAAAACTATTATTTAACACCTAAACATATGTGTGCATATAAAAGCATACCTTATAAAATGCTTAGTTTTTGGAAGTATATAAAAATTTTTGGCATTTTTTACCTGAAGGAATGTGCAAAAGATGCAAGACTGTGTACCCCAACTGGCTCCTCTCTGTCTGGAAGGTGAGTTGTTTGGGATGTCTGTGAATAATAGGGTTGAGCTGAGATGGGCTCTGGTGTTGCACGATCAGTGAGCTCTTTGGTGGATAATTACAGCCTGGTTGGAAGCCCAAGGGACTGCTGGTCGGATCCATCTGCCTTCCATTCTTTCTCATGGTTTTCTCCAATAAGGATCTTTTTATTTTGTTTTCTGCTGCCTACCACATTTCCTGGAATGAGAGATCTCTTAGGATGCAATGCTCAGAAGCGAGTATGCTGATTGTGCACAGATAAACTTATGGTGAAATACAAAGCTGACTGCATGTTGCTAACTGCAACTTCCTCTGCTTGGCCAATACTTGACTTGTGTCAAAGGGCTTGTAGGCTTCCAAAGAAGCTAAAAAAGGAATTGGATTGTTTTCAAGCGATTTAAAAGTTTGTGGATAAGATTAAAATCTACTATGTTTTCACATGGGAGTAAAAAAAATACAAGACAGATACTCTTTCCTGTCAGCATTTATTCAGTGTTAGGAAGATACTCATCCTGTGAGGGGACCACTCTACCATTACCTATTGTTGGCGTTCTTCCATGTTCATCTGAAGGTGGACTTACTACAACTACCTGTGGAGACTGGACACTACTGTTCTGGTATTATCTTTTCATTTCCATGTCCCTATGATATAACAAGCTTAAGACAACTGTACAATAAGCTGGTCCTGAAACTCATAGCAAAATGTTGAAGTGCAAAATAATGCTTCTTGCAAGAACAATTTTGTACAGCAGCTACTATTGACTATTGAACCAGTAACAAGTGGCTGAGTACCATAAAACACCTTTGGAAAAAGCTTTCATCACATTAAAAACTGATTTTGATTCAGCCTGTCTTTATCCCACACAATTATGTGTCATTGAGACGCAGCAGTAAGGGAAGAATTTTGATTGTACAAATATTCATAGATATTTCAGAGTCAAGGGCAAGAATGAAATTCTTTTTGGGCAGAAACTTTTTATGAATCTCAGTGAGCCAATAGATACACTATACCATGAGTTAAGTGCCCAACACTGTATCTAAGATGTGGTGTTCAATTCATTGATTATCCTTGGGTTGTCATTAGTTCTTATATCTCATTGAAAAATTAATTCTAATTTGTTTGGGGAAATATTCAGTAATTACTAGACATTTTGCTGCCTTTATTTAGAGAAGTGTTATATATTTTTGTGCTTGATGTAGTTACTTTCTTTTAGGAAAAAATCAATAGCTTTAATGTCAGCACATCAGTAATGACACCCGCTAAATATGAAACGGTAGTTCAAAAAGAAAACAAAACCAGTAACAGCGAATAATTTTGCTTTAGCAACAGAGGGAAAAATAGCATGGAAAATATTAGTAGGCCGTTATGTAATTATCTATGTGGTATGTGTTCACTTAGCATGTGGGATACTGTGCCCATATGTGGTGACTGCAGACCAATCGGAACCCAGTGAAAGTAGGAAAAATTCAGGGAAGGGAAATATTAATAGCATATGGAGGAAGGAGCAGCTCTTCTATGGGGAGGGAATGCAGAACCTGGTTGTTTTGTGAGGTGCTCCCAGTTATCTGAAGGGAAAGGACACAGCTAAGGACCTTCACCTCTCCATAGCCCCATCATGAACCTGTGCCTGAGACGGCCTGGCAACTACCGGGTTTTCGGAAAAATGGTGCCCCGGGAGGGCCCATTGGCAAAGGCAATTTCAGATTTGCCATCTAGCGAGGGCTCAGCTTCTGCACCACCACTAAGCCAGAGGGTTGATTTCACTGAGGAAAAAAAGATGGCATGGTCTCTGACAGAAGCATACAAAATAGTGCTGAGGTGCATCTCTTTGTCCTTTTTCAGCAATGAAAAGCAGAAGACAGTGAAGTGAACAGGAAAGCCTGTTGTCAGGCAATAGGCAGACCTCAGCTGAGTTCAGTGACTGTTCGGCTCAGTCACTTACACCAGTGAAGAATATAATCCAAGAGATGTAAAATGAGTAAGTCAGTCCTCAGCCACCTTTTTTTTCTTTTTTTTTTTTTTTTGAGAAGCAGAGGAGACTGACTCAGAACATGTAATACAGAGAAGATCATAGACTCCACCGCTGCTATGGCCTCCGGGAACTCCTGCTGCAGCCTTTTGTTGTTGTTCTGGTCTGGTAGCAGTCTACACTTACTCTGCATGGGCAAAAATGACAAGATGACGTATAGGTACTGGAAGATCAAACTTTAGAAGTTCTTTCCAATTTTTAGGGTGTTACTGGCTCCAGCAATATTTCCTACAGTTAATATCGGAAATAGTTCTACAAAAGGTTATTCTATCTTCAGAATATGTTTTGTAGTAAAGATCAAAACAGATCAAAACCACATAGTATAGACAGAACATTACAAAACATTTTCAAAATAATATTTAAAATTACTTTCAGGTCTCATGCTTCATGGATTCATTTGTGGCAGTGAATTGTATGTGTTACTGTCAGCAGTACCCTTCATTCGGTATTCTGTGTGCCAGGGGCTGTACCTGTGTCCAGTGAAATAACTGCTCCTACTGCAGACATCCTTCAGCCTCAGCACTGAGCTAAAAAGGAAGTCATTTAAATTTCCTATCCCAGGGCAGGTATAGTAATGAAAAAGGCTGGGGATGACAAGTGTTTCTAAGCTTTCCTTTAAAATAAGGTTCATCAGGCTTTAGTTCAAAAGAATCTCGGGGAGGGAGGGGGCTTGTAGGAGCCAATGATGTGCCAAAATAGGCTATGCTTCAATATTGCAATACTATGTGTCTTGCAAATATATCTCATTCTTTGCATACATCTAAGAAGAGGTGCATGAGGCTGTTCTTCACATACCTAGTGACACATTTACTAGACACTCAAACATCCCATCCCGAAGTCCCCAGCACTGATGCCCATGGAGTCCCCATAGAGAAGACCCAGGACAAGGTGAACCTCTGGAGTCACCTCACATGCATCAGGTGAAATTTAAGAGGTTTTTTGTTGCTTAACTGTAATTTGTAAATCAGCTACCGTCCCCAGCTTAATTCTTCTAACTTCATCTCCATTGTTTTATCTTAATGTGTACTTCTTCAGCACCTCATTTAGGCCACGAAAGATTTGCCTGGTGACTAATTTGAAGAAGGTGTAGGAAAGCATTGGTTGGAGGGAGAGCAGCATGTGCCACTCTCCTGGTTCCAGCCTGACCGGGACTTGACCCTTTTGTGCTTTGCTGTGTTTTTGTTTTTGATTTCAGAAAGTTTTGATGATGATGCTGTTCAGGAAACAGAGCAAAAGCCCATTGTTTTCCCAGATTATCTCCTCAGATGCACTCCTAAAGTATATTGCTTGGTCTGACTGCAGATCAACCACAAATGCTAAAGCAAATAATACTGTGGGAGCCTGAAAGTGCAAATGCCATTCAGAGTAGTCACAGATACTTTGATGTGGGCACTTGCTTTATATTTCCTGCATTTTTTCACTCTAAACATAGCTCTGGCTTTAACTGTTTTCACCCAGTCTCTCAGGTCAGATCTCTGTGCCATTGAATGACAGTGTATAAATGCTGTGCACCTGATGACTTGGTGTGAACTTTACCATAATTTAGGCCACTAGTACCTAAAACAAAGGCATGGGTTTGGGAGGATTCAAATGTCAAATCCAAACATGGGTCACTAGGGTGTTTGAAGCTCTGGGATTAATTTGTTTGGTTATAGAGACAGGTACTACCCAGTAATCCAAACCTCCAAACTCAGAAAATTAAGTACTTGACTCTGGATTTTGAGTCTGGCACATATGCAATTTGAGCCAACACAAGAGGCTTGTTATGGCAGAGAAGCTAGGGATAAAGGAGTGGGAAATGCCTGTTTTAAGGGTATGCCTTTGTAGTGGAGGAATTGGAAATATTTGCGTTCCCTCACATTGTACTATTTTCTTCATCTCTCTACTAAGCTGGTTAAAAACATACTGTAAACCTATTGTGCAGCAAAAAGGGTGATATCTAAGAAGTTATTAATAGCATATGTGCACCAATTCTTGACATGTTCTTGCCAGCACTGCAGTGTTCATTAATATCTCCCATACCTTAGGTATTATTCCCTCTTTTTCTCTCTCTGAAGGAACAATTTCTTTTCTTATTTCATGCACCATGAATATTTATCATCCACATACTTATTTCTTCCTTTTGGCAATTGTATTTCCAAGTTGCACCAGCCAGATGGATTGGGATGGTCTTTAAAAATACTATGCAGGACGTAAGAGAATTGAAAAATCTGTAGCACAAAGACCATGCCAAAGACCCCCAGAGCCTTCCTTTTTTATTTCATTAATTCTGTCTTTCTTACCACCTATGTGAAAGCAAGAATAAAGCTTGTGTGGAAAATGGATGAGTGCTGTTCTGGCTCTGTGTGCAATCCTACCATAACCAGATGTTTCTACCTGAGTGGTCAGCAGTGCAAAGCTTAAAACAGGCACTTAAATTGTCTCTTCTTTGTCCAATTTCCCCCCTAAATCTTCTTCCTGCCTGGTGTCCTAACCAAGCTAATGCCTGCTACAGTGCCAATGCCAGTGTGCCCACCTGCACATCCAGCAGCTTTGTGTTTGGAAGCTCTTCTCTCCAACTATAGAGACAACAAAATCAAGGTTGTTTTGGGTAAATAGGATTCATGAAAGCCTAAATGAGAGGAAGTGGAAGGACCATCAGAAGAGTGTAAGAATGACACAGCAGAGTCATTCTGGCTCAAGCCCAACTGTGTGTCAGACCTTCTTGATTACTCTGAAAAAAAAATCATGAGAGAGAGGGAAATAAGGGCACCATGGATGTCCCAACATAAGGAGCTTGGTCTAAGTCAGAGTGAGATAGAAAGTACTTCCTCTGCTTTGCTTTCAGCCTGTCTTTTCACTGGGTGCTTTCATTGGCCAGTTTCAGTGGGCAGTTCTTATGTTTTACTGCAATAACCAGAGAACAGCAGTTAACAAACACACTATCCATTACTTTATTTGTTTCCATCATAGCCTCTAACAGTCATCTCTCCTCCGAGATGAAGAATCCTAGTCTATCAAATCCCTCTTTGTCTGGAAGCCACTCCATATTTCTGGCGATCCTCATCTTTCTTTATTTGTTTTCTGGTTCCCTTTTTGAATGGAGGGCCAAAGAGAGGAGAGGACAGATAGACCAGAACTGCGTTTTGTATTATGAATATTCATTGCCATATTGATTCCCTCTAGTCCTTTCCTAATCCTTCTTAATTATTGAGAGGTCAATTACACCCTCAGCGCTTCCAGTAATGCTGAAGAAAAATTTTTGACTGAGTCAAAAAAGTCCTCCAAACCCCAAACCCAAAGAAACACAGCCCATGAAAAACTATTGCTTTGATTCTGGAGAAAATATTATGTGTTCAAAACCATGGAACCATTTCCTACAAGAATGTTGATCACACATCCGTTTTCTTGAAAAGGAAAAAAGAAAGAAAAAACCCAGCAGGGTCTCGAGTTCATTAAATGGCATTATGTCAGCAGCACAGAGGAACGATGCGGAGCAAGAAGGAGAGGAGGATCTGATACAGAACTTACCACATTAGTTGTCTGCTTTGTCCATAGGAGACTTGGACAGAAATTAAAGCACCTGTATTGCAGCTAATAATGACGGATACATTTCATAGCAGTGGAAATGGGCCTAAACTATTTCGTTCCTGACATTTCAGGGACTGTTTGGATGTAGATTTTCAGCTGAGGTGTGGTTTGGAACAGTTTCCAGCTTTGGCTTTTTTCTTGTTTCAAGGCATTTGGGTTCTATTTTGCTGTAGACTTGGTAGACATGCATATACTGCAAGAACAAGCAAAATATACATGAATATATATAGAGAAAGATTATATATAATGAAAATTTGATGGTGACCTTAAATTCATAGTAAATATCTCAAAGCATATATTCCATATTTTTTCCTGAGCTACAAAAATATCATAATAGTTTCCTCTCCTTCCAAGGAAGGACATGCAAAAAAGCAATCCCAGTAAATATGTAGTACTTCATAAAACTTTCCTAAAGTTGTTTTTTTTTTTTCTTTATAAAACCATGTGCAACTTCTACAAAATCTATAATAATGCAGAGAAAGTACTCTGGTTAATACTATTTATACTAAAATAGTATTTGCCTGTGTATTCTGGCACCTGGTTTATCTATGCTCTTCCTCTAGTTGTTTGAACATATGCAATTATTCTGGTCAGCCATGAGTTAGGCAAGTATCTTCTCCTGCGATGTCTTTGAAAAACTGTTCTCGCTACATACCCCAAAACTGCTGCAAGTCTGTCTCCCAGGAGACACAACACAGTCCAGTTTCACTGGTTATCTTCTGGGATGCGGTGTCCAGAACATAGCCTCTGATTGGGGCATTGCCAGATATTCAGTCTGGAACCTCGGGACCTAAAAAGAAGAACCTCTTCTCATGGGCTGAAGACTGTATCTGTTAGTTAAGATGGAGCAAAGATAGAGTCAAACATGCATTCCCCTCTTTAAGGTGGGAGATGGGATGAGTTGAGGTGGGGGAAAGAGTGAGCCACGTCGTTTTTATCCTATGTGGGAAGCTGCTCAACAATCAGAGTGCTTTGAAGTGTGTCAGGATCACCACTGGAAATGAAGACATTCTTAATCTCCCAAACTATATCAATAGAATAAAAATCTGATACTGTGTTCCCAGTACTAAAAATGGGAAGGATGAGTATGTGCCGGGTGGTCAGGGGCATGTGTTTTTGTTAGCATGTACACGTATGTGAGAAAGAGAAGATGGGAAGAGGGAAGCAGTTCTCTTCCCTTCAGAAAGGTGACCATGATTAGAAATGCCCACGTGGACAGAGAGGAGAGGGTGCCCATATTACTCCTCATTATCCTCCCACCTAATAACCAAGTATCCTCTTTTCTTTTCACCAACCCCAACTCTTCCAAACCTCATCCTCAAACCTCCAAATTCTCTGCCATCCATCTTGAAGGCCTGTCCTAGTTCTCCCATTCCTCCTCATATAGACACCCTGTCTGAATATGCAGCCTTGCACCTAGACACCTCCTTGGCAGATGTTGTACTCCTTTTGTCTGTTCCCGTGCCTGCTTTTTCTCTTGTTCTTGGGGTGATTTCTATAAGCTGAGCACCAGTTGCACATATCAAAACAAAACTCGGAAAAAAAGAAATGACAAGAGGGACGTGCAGAATAAAATATACATGCTGTAGCTCAGTGTTGTGAAAAATGGCTTCCTCCTCATGGGGCTAAACTTTGCATTCAACATCTGCTAGTCTACTCAGCTCTTTAGTGGACATCGCATCGTCGCTTCACCAAAAAGGATGTCTTAGCATAAAAACAGGGCTATCTTACAGTGAAACTTGCCCAATATTTCTACCACCTTTCTGGCAGTCTGCAGCCTAGGCACTTTTTGAACTAGAGGTTATAGCTGTATCTTCCTGTTTAATAGTCCCTTGTGGGCTTCCATTAATTTGTTTAATTGTGCTTTAAAGCCCTTTGATACTCTAACCCCTACAGCATGCTGTGGGAGGAAGTTCCACAGTTTTTCCTAAGCTTGAAAGCCACTTCAGTAAGGTGTGCACACTTGGCCTCTGTCGTGACAGTAGAACTGGGACTGCGATAAATGTGTGAGGGGAAACTGGGTTCAGTTTTGGAAATTTGTGGGCCAAGCTGTAGACTATGAAATCAAACTCACAGGATACAGAGTTAGTAAGTGCCAGGATATCTGTCAAAGGAGAGACACAGGTGACAATCTTTTATTAAAAAAATTACTCTGTGGCTTAACGGTATTTATCGTGCTGTCTCCCAGCTACACTTGGCTGATTCCAAAAGCTAGTTGTTGAAGGAAAGCCAGTAAGTGAGATAGATTGGGAAAAGGAAATGTCAGCTCAAGGCATGGCTCAAAAAGCTCCTCTCTGGTGGGGTAACACAAGTCAGGCAGCCACATAATTTACTTCTTAAATAATGATATAAAAGTGGCTTTTGTCAGTCACTTGGAGAATGTAGCAGCCTCATCAAGCACTGGTGAAGCTAATAAAAAGGGAGGAGTGGGTTATGCTGGAATTCCTCAAAAATCCCTGCAAATATTTGTTTTATTGCATTTCGGATGGATTCCTTTTAAAGTTCCCTGCTTGACTGCCCAGAGCATTTCTGTCCTCTAGCCCCTCAAGTAATGGTTCAGATAGGAAACTCAGTCCTTGAAAGTCCTTTTCTTTTTTGCTGAGGGAAAAAGTGGAGACAAACAACTGCCTAGCATAAGCTGCTTCTTATCTTCATCTTGTAAAACTCCTCCAGGAAAGCTAATTACAATATATAAGACAGGGCAAAGAAGCACCAGAAAAGGAAAGGAAAAAGAGGCCTTGAAATCCACAGGCAGTCAGAGGAAAGTCCTGGCCTTTATAGTTCCCGTCAACAGCAGGAGAAGCCTGGAAAAGGTTGCAGAGCGAAATCCGTGGCTCTGCGATTCATTACTTTGAGGAGGTGTAACACAGCTCAGGCGGCTGAGCGGCCCCAGCCCCTCTGTGCCCGGGACAGAGCCGCTTGGCCTCGTGGTGCTTGGTCGGCGCTCCAGGATCACGGTCTTTCCCAGGGGATGGACCTGGGCTTTAGGCACACAGAATCGCAAAAAAAACCCCCACTGGCGGGGTCACAGCCTGTGGGTCCTGCCCCTACCCCCCAGTCTGGCTCCCAAAGCTGGGGTCCATGCGGCGCCAGCTGGGAATTATGGCATTCAGTGACAACAGAAGGTTACTAATAAAACAAAAAGGGATTTTTTTTATTATTAGTGCTGTACTATCAGCAGTACGGTGATAACAGCAATACTGTTTGTGGGCCTTCCTCCAGGACATTTTTGTGCGGCGTGAGTGGCTTTCGGTTGAGTTTCCTGACTGGCAATTAGGTGAGGTGCAATCACACGGTGGCTTTATTTCCATCTGCATCTTTGAAACCTCGGGTGGGTATGACATATTCATACCAGGAGATAAAGGTTTTTGAAAATTATCTTTCTGCGAGGGTTACCCTGGAAGAAGTCACCCCGAATCTCCCTCGGGTGCCCGAGAGCTGCCACACCAGAGACCTTGCCAGGGAGAGCAGAGGGTAGACTTCAATGGACAAATCCCCAGGGAGCATCCATCAGCATCATTCCCTCGTCTCACAAGATCTGCCCTCCAAATTTGAAGCATGTTTATTTTAAAACAAGGAATTGAAAAAACGTTTTCCCTTTTATTTACCTGTCAGGATTCACTCCCAGGTTTTGCCTTTCTCCTGCGAGCACTGCTGACGTGCGAGGCAGCTGAAGTAGGAGGTGTGAGCTTGGGCAAGCCATTAATATTGTGGTGCTTCTGTTTTCCCTCTTGTATAAAAAGGCCATAGCAATCCTTACCTAACTTTTTGTGCGTTGAGGGGCTTATTATTTGCCAGCAACTTTGAAATCCTTGGCAATGCGGTGCTATCCCATATCACTGCAGAATGTTGTGAAGAAAGTGATCTGGGAATCTTGATCGCGTTCTGCTGAATCAATAACAAGCCTTTCACATTTTTGTGTTTTTTTCTATTTTTTTTTAAATAATTTATTCAAGCCAGCTCAAGTTCCTACAGTGCTTTATAGACCTCTTTTACTTTTCACATTTAAAATTTTCCATTTTAGGTCCTCTTTTGTAGTCTCTTCTTTAGCTCGTACTCCATCCGAATGTGTCGAGTCTCCTCCAATTCCATAAACTCTGTGCCTTGCCCATTAATTACCACTGTGGAGCTTGTCACATTGCTTTGAGAAACACCCAGCCCCAGTGATGGTGCACCGTAGCCCCTTGACTAGCCCAGCAGTAACATCCGC
The DNA here is from genome assembly GCF_000687285.1 of Phaethon lepturus. Classification (NCBI taxonomy): domain Eukaryota; kingdom Metazoa; phylum Chordata; class Aves; order Phaethontiformes; family Phaethontidae; genus Phaethon; species Phaethon lepturus. Next base: position 60,522 of record NW_010554238.1, on the reverse strand, counting down.
AAAGAATTCCCCTCTGCTAGTGAGCCGTGGTGACCTCCCTTTCCTGAAGCCACGCTGGCTATTTTCAGTTAATCTGTGCTTTTCCAAATGTTCTCCCTTTTGACTCTTAAAAAGAGTTTCAAAGGCTTTTGCTCGCAACTCATGTCAAACTGACTAGTGTGTAGTTTCCTACTATGTCTCTATAGGTTCACTTTTAAAGTTATGGCATTATGTATTAGTCATCCTTTTCCCTCAGAGACCACTCCTGAACTCAGTAAACTTATGAAAACATCTACCAAAGTCTTTACAGTTCCTACTGCTATTCCATTCAGTATCCTCTGATGTCCTCAGCACCAGAGACCCAAAACCTGGTCCTGTGGAAGATCTCCAGGCACGTGTCTCGCTTTGTTACACCCCTGGAGTTCAAAGAGTACATGTAGAGGTGCCAGAGGGGTTATTTTGGCTTTGCACAACTGTTAGCAACCTCAAAGTCTGCACAGATAATGTTTGAAATAGTTTCTGATATTCTGAACAGCAGCAGCTTCTGGAGAGGTGCTGCAATTTACTCTGGGCCTCCTGTATCTTCAACTGTATCATAAGTCAATAGCTAAATATCAGTTCCTTAGCAGGACTGTAATGTTACTTTTTACGTCCAAGTAATTAATTTACCATCATCTCTTGCATTTATTTACATCCCTGACAATTTGAATTATGCCCCTTGGTGACATCAGAAAGAGGGAAAAAAGAGGCAAGATCATTGTCCCCTGAGATCATTGTCATGTTGTTTGATTTCTCTACCTCTGCACTTCTCTACAGCCTCTTCCCATATTCACTATGAATTTCCTGGGTTTATTACATGTGGTTTTGAAATAATCACAATTCCATAATATGTTCTGCCTTATGCTACTGACACGTTCTCCCACCCTTCATTCAAATGTACTTGCTGCGTGGGATTTCCTATCAACATCGTTGCCTATCTCAGTATTCACATTTCTGTTTTTACAAATAAATATTTATAGTCTACAAAAGATATGTTCCCCCAGTATTTTCAAATCTAATTTATTTAATAGATAAAGTTACGAAACAATAAGGAGGTATAAATAGAATTGTAAAATTTATAGTCATGGATGAGGTTTGGAAGAATGCATTTTAAATTTGTGATCAACAGGAGAAATGACGAGAAGCAGAATGTACTACTGTAAAGACTGATAATGAAAAAATTACTTTGAAGGTGTGTTTTTTTACTGAAAAATTAGCAAGGAGGCATACAGGATGTTTAAGGAATCTGATTTTCCATCTATAGTGCACTAAGCTCTTTTCATTGCCTAACGTGGATTAAAAAAATTTTGACATAATACCTTACAGTTCTTCAGAACTTGAAAAAAGGCCAATGTCTTCCAGACCAAGAACTAGAATAGTCTTAGGCCTTCATGGAATCATTTGAGAATCAGTAGATGTTTACAAGCCTTACCTGTAACCTGTCCCAACACCATTTTTAGCAGAAAATATTTTTAAATTGTTTCTGCTCTGTCACTCTGTTTATCTTTTACTAAGCCAGCAATGATCGTATGGTCTTTGAGGACTTTCTCTATTTTTGGATACATTTCTGTACTGCTAGGTGGTTGGGGAAGGCAGGATGTTTGTCTTTTTTTGCTTCTGCTTTTGGTAAAAGTCAGTTTGAGTTCAAGGGCAGACTGTGAACATGTTCTTGGAAGAGAAACCCAGTGAGGATTATTATATACACAGGCACCACATCTTAATCAAGAAGGCCCAAGCTGAAAATAGTTGGAGAATGGGAGATTACTAATGGGAAGTTTCATATATGCCTGTCTTGTTCTTCCACTTCTTTAAGCCTCGGTTTAACTGCCATGGCTGGAGAAAGCACCATGCGTTCAAATGGCCTTTGCTCTGATACATCTTATGGTCTTTCTTCTAATGCAAAAGTTTTTTGATAACACAAAATGGATTTGCTTTTCCCTGGTAATTGCTCCCCCGCTAAGGGAGTGATTCAGGTACCTGGCACCACTGTAGGTGTGCCCAGGGGTATTTAGGACATTTGGGCAAGATTGGCAAATGAAATTAAAATCCTCCTTTAAAAGACAGAGCCCGAGCAGATAATCTCTTGACTTGTGCCCTCCTGGGGGGACAGTAAGAGGCCAGGTGGGACACCCCTAGGGTGCCTACGATGATGTGAAGGCACTCAAATCTCACCTAAAGGTGTTCCAGCACTCAGTGTAGTCAAGAAAAGCATGTACCTTAAAAAATGGGATTTACCCAATGTGTCTTAGACACACATCTTAAGACAGAGTGACTCACCCAGTTCATACGTCTGCCTCTCGGCGTTAGGCGGAATAGAGGGCTCCCAGATAACTAGCTAGATATACAAAACTGTGGGACGTGGATACCACACACCATCGCTTTTGTCTTGTATCAGTGTTGAATGTGTTAAGAAAAGAGAAAGAACAAGGATCTGACTCTCAGACCAGACTTATATGTAGCCCCCTGACATGGCTGTCCCGGCTGGTCATTCTAACCCCGCTCTGGCTCGCCAGATGTGTGACCACTCCTTCCTGTTAAAATGTGTAGGTGTGAAATCCCACCAGGTAGCATCAGTCAGTGGAAAATGTTTGTTTTGGCAGCATATATAACCAATATACTCAATGAGTCTTTCCCAAAAACATTGAATTTGAGCTCTGTTCCAGGTTCCTTCTTGCAGTGATACGTGCTCCTATTTATTAAGCTGACTTCTGTGTTGTCAGTGTCTTCTTCAAAATCCTCTCTATATATGTATTCAGAAGAGGTTTTTCCTCCTTCTTTTCAGAAGCTGAATGGGGACAAAAAATAGAACGGAGACCTTAAAGCACTTTTAATGCTACCCACAGCCACCTCGTCAATAAAAGTGAGATCTGCTTCTGGATTGTATCCTTATGTGCGGTTCCAGTTTCCAAATCCTCCTTTCAGAGACTCCCTGAACCTGGGATGATCGCATTTTCTGCTGCTAACCGTTCCAAATTTGCCATCTGGCACTTCTCTGCACTGGAGAGTGAAGACAGTTGTCAGCAGCAATGCAAATCATTGTTGTTTTGTTAAACTAACCTATAGTACATCCCTTCTTTTTTTTTTCTCTTGCTTCCAGAGGATATAAATAATAATGTTTAAAAATGAATAAACACACATGAGAAGACATATAATATTTCAACCACATTCCAAAGTCCTTGCTCAGGTTTTTCATTCACTTCCAATGCCAATAAAACTCCAACTGAGGTGAATATGATTTTGGGAGTCTAAAAAATTGAGTAAAATTTGCACAAGAAATTTGGCAGAAATTTGCAACAGCAGCACTGGCAATTCAGCTCAGAATGCTTATTAAAAGTCTGTGGACAAGGAAAGCTGAGCTGCCATTTGTGGCTTGGAAAAAATGTCTATTTTGAGGACTTGGCTTTTTTTCCCTCCTCACTATGCTCCGTCTCAGTAATGGTATAATTATTAACGCTTATGGATGATAGTCTGAAAATCTTCCCCTATCTGCTACCTTTCACAGCAACAATAAGAAATCCACCTCTGCCAGAACAGTAAGTTCTCTAGCATAAGACATGCAGGGACCTTAACAGTATCTTTGCTTTTAGTCATTTTGATCAGTGAGTGGGCTGTTTTATTAATTCCTTGGCTTAGTTAAACAGCGGTCATTTTAAACGCCGTGTTTGTAACCTCCCTTCCTCTGCAAGGTTGTTCAGGAAAATCTGTCGAGGACGGACTGAGTTGCAAAGCGCCCCGAAGAGCGCTTGTGTTTAGCACCTGTGGGTTCCTGCTGCCCGTGACACTGGGAATTAGCTTGATGAGACACTGTGGAGCGGTGGAGCTGCCGCCCTTTGTCCCCTGGGACTTTCACTGTGCGAGGTTTTGATCTCCTCCTACCTAACAGGCAAACGAGATCGTTTTCTCAGATACAAATCTTTGTTAATTATTAGCAGAGATATTTTTAAAAAAATTAAATAACGAAATGTAATCTTGAAGAGAGCACCGCCATAACTGCCACAGAAGCAGTTAAGGATCTGTCTGGAGATCTTTGAAATTTCCAGTTAGTGGGATTTCCACGCTGATACAATCTAACACTTTTTGGGGACTGTGTACTTCTGTTCTGCTAAGATATCCAAATTATCAATCTCTTGATTATAATATTCATGATACTCAAGCAGACCAGAAAGAGCACTGAAATGTAATTTAATTTAACTATTTCCACTTCTGTATTTCTAAAGTTGCTGATAAATTATCCTGGTGCAGTTTATCCTCTCATTATCTCTTTTTGTTTAGAAACACTTTATTCTAAAGTGTCATATACTGCTCTGTGTGTATTTTTCCCTTTCTACCCTTTTCAGACCTTTAAGGTCTACCCCTGTAAATTCAAAGCACTGCCCTTTGTTTGCCATTGCATGGCTCTAGTTTGCACTGACACAAATCACAGCACCATCTGACCCTTGGCATGCTGTATATTCCTCCTGCTGGACGGCGTATTGGCTGGTCTAATTCGGCAGAGTTCCCAAAGAGGAACAGCCCTTTATCAGCCCCCGCTCCCCAAAGGGAGACCTTGAGAAGGAATACAATAAAAGCATGGGAGACACAGAGAGGCAGAGAGTGCCTGAGGTTCAACAGCACCAAACTAATCTGTCAACAAAATCTCATTACAGTAACATACGGTAAGTCTTTCATTGTATTACTGAGGCAAGCCCATCCTTGCCCCACATTGTTTTGCTACCAGAACATTTTTCCCTGATCCCACCACTTCTTTCCTAGTGCTGGATGGTCACAGCCTCTCCCTGTCCGCTTGGGGAGGGGTAGGGGGCAAGAGGGGGTCCCAGTAACCCCATGCCTAACTGCTGGGTTTGTGGCTCTAGCCAGGAGAGGGGAATGAAGCAAGGGTTAATTACTGTGGCAGGTTTCAGAGCTGGGAATGGTGCACACCATTCCTCTCAACTTTTGTTCGCATAGCCCTTAGTGCTGAGTAATACCCACAGTTTTCGTGTCACTGCAGCTACAGACTTAGCAGCTGCCCTTGCAGCTTCAGACCTCAAGATACGGACTGACTGACAAACTGGTAAAGGAAAGGATCAGCTGCTTTTCAGTGGCATAATATCTTTGGCACCAAGTATATTTTTTATTTCACATTGTCACACATCGGATCCAAAATGAACGCTAGGCTCTGTGAAAGCAAAGGTCTGCACCAGAAGGTCTTGAAGCTGACAGGAAAACTTTCCCTGCCTGTAAGGAGCCCTGGTCGTCGCTCTGTGGGGCAATAATGGGGAAATCACTGCAACAGAACCCTCCCAGGAGCCAGCAAGGTCTTCTGAGGGGGAGCTACCTGCTTTACTGAGACCAAAAGTGCAAGCATAGACCTGATGAGCTAAGGGATTTCTCCCTTTGCCTGCAAGTCACACTGACTCTCTGATATCTGATAGTGGATTTTTTCACCTAGCAAAAGCTTTGGGTATCAGAGGGCAAGCCATAACAGAGACGATGTATTTTTCTCATTTAAAGTTCAAAAAAATTAAGGAGATTTTAAAACACAATTAATTAACTAACAATTAATTAATTATATTTTCAAACACTAGTGAACCCAAAAAGGAGTGAGCTGAACAATTTTTAAAAAGTTAATTGGGCTCATCATGCTCATGATCCAAATGACCTTTGTGGAGGAAGGCAAGAAATGGATGAAAATGGCTGTTGAGTTTTATGTTCAGTCTGAGCATCTACCTCCTAACCTCCTAAAGAGAAGACACGTGTTCTGATCCAGTCATTGAACACAAGAATTTATTAAACTTTTATTTCTTGGGTTCTGCATCCATGAAATACATGAATGCACTATTCAGTTGAAGGTTCATGAATTGGGTTTATGACAGAGATAATGGGTTTTGAATCTTGCATTACCTAATGGTTAAACCTAATCCAGAACATTGCTGAATATGTGTGAAGCCACAAATAAAGTTGTTTTTATGTCTGGCCCTTTTGGGAAGGTAGGCTGACATGTTTTTTTAGACTAAACTATATAGAAAAACCTGTTTTCACATGTAAGATTTGGACAGACATTTCTGCTTTTTCTTTTACTGCTATTGTCCTAGGTTACATATAGTTTTTTTTTTTTAAAAAACAACAACAACTCTGGATCCTGCAATACAAACAAAAGAGCCTAAAGGATATTCAGAGTGTTGTATTGTGATTTATTGTTCCCTGTCATTTATAATTTTAGTATTCTTACTGGCTCATCTAAGAAAATATCACGTTAATGCCTTTTAAGAAGATTGCCACATATGCTGTAAGTGTATGCACATAAATATTATTTGACTTTTAATGCAAGGGTATGGAAAAGCTAAGATGCTGCTGAGATAAGACGTCAGTGCTGTACCTGGAAGAAACTTGTGCAGACCAAGCTTGGCCCAGTTTCCAGTTTTATTGAAACCAGGCGCCTTTGCAGCATTTAGCTCCCAAATCTGCAGTTCTTTGTCCGAGCCGTGACCCCTGGGAGTTGCTGTCACCCAAGGCACACCACGGGAGGGCGTCCCTGTGGCTGCTACCACAGCGGTGCAGAAATGATGGGCTTGGTGCAGAGGTCTTGCTTTTGGCGTAATTTGTAAGAGTGTTTAACTCCATGGGCTGGGTTGACCGTGGTGAGGATCTGAGCAGGGCCAGGTTCAAGGGGAGATTTTTCCAGAGGAGGCTGGGGCTGTAGTCACTCCGGATATTGGAGGATGTGCCTGGACAGATGTTTGAGGCAGATTATCAGTAAACCCTTTGCAGTCCACTTAAGATAACTTGCAGGACCCGGAGCTGGAGCTACACAGGGCTCGGGAGGTGTCCCCATGGGGCCAGAGCTTCCCTCCCACCACTGCAAAGGGTATCCCAGGGCAGGGAAAGGCAACAGCCTGACTTGGCTTCTCCCAGCTGCCATATGGTGCCTCGATGACCGTGTCCAGCTGCCACAAATTAAGGCTGTCCCTCGGCCTCAGACTGCCGGAGGCTAGACTGGAACCGGGCAGGGAATCAAAGGAGTGCATCCGACTGCAGCCCCGACGGCACTCTGCCCCGGCCACTCTGCCCAAGCTCTCTGTTTAGCTCAAGATCTGCACATCTGAATGCAGCAGAGGTGTCCACTGCCCAGCAGTACTTCTGAGGCTAAAAAAATGTTGATTAACTTTTTCCCCCTCCTGATCTGTTCCAATTTTACATCCTCACCTGTCTCTGGAATGACTTTCAACTTACCACAGAAAGCTGTTCTTGAGGTGTCTTGGTTTGCCAGTGGAAACTTTAACAAGACCGTTTTCTCTCATGGGATTTCCCTCTCAAGATTTGGCCCTTCTGGTTTTTGTTGGTTTTGGTTTTTTCCCTTTGTAAGTAATGAGACTACTCATAGGCAGCTTTCACATGAGAAGGGGCTGCTGTGTGATGGCTTCATTTTGCAGATATAAGGAATGAGATAACTGGTATATAAGTTATACTGGTTGTCGTGTCCATAAGCACAGATTGAATAGATCCTATACCTACACCAATACAAATATACTGAGGAAAAGGGGTAAAATTCCTTGGCAGAGCCATGGAATAATCACAGGAAAAAAAGCATTTAGGGAAAAGAAGACTTGTATAAAGAAAAAATATGATGGCGTGTGGCCTGAAAGCAATCTGCAACATCAGATCAGAGCATAGGGCTGCAACCCGGCTTCCTTTTAGTGGACATGGTCCACATTTCTGGAAGGGAACATCATTGAAACCAACTCTGAAACTCTCTGGATCCTGTGCCTTAAAAGCTACTTACCCTCTGTATAGCAGTATAGAGGACCAACGCATACCCCTATGGCCATCTTCAAACCTGAGACAGTTGCCTCAGTAGTATAGATCAAGCATCTAGGGTTCTGTACACTGTATTTCAGTAAAGGGAAGCATTTTAAGGGGAAAACGGTAATGTGATGCATAGCTTGAGACCCCAAGGCCAGCAGGGTGGACGTTCAGGTGTATTTATTTACATTTCAGATATTGTCGGCAATACAGGAGAGAAAAGAGTCTACAAAACTTGGAGAGAGACTGAATATTTCAGTCACAAAGTAAGTCAGGCACATTATGTTTTTCAACATTCGGACTCAATATTCATGCATTCTTCTACCTCTAACACACCTCAAGTCTTCCCAAACAAAAAAATACATCTTTTAGCCTTTCCCTATCAACTGCTGTAATACTAAGGTGAATTTCACCCCTATTGGTCAAAATTTCCATTTCCAAAAGTGCTTCTTTATCTTCTTATTTGTTCTGCTTCCCCCAGCTGAGTTTCTCTGAGGGAGGAAAAAAAAAAAATCCTTTTTATGGGTTACATTACTTATGCAGCAGGCATGAAACTGCAAACACCTGGTAGTGTTTCCCTTGTGTGAGCTGCAGCCTACCTTAGAGTACTCTGCAAACATCTGAAACTCATTCTGTGTATCTCAAAGGCCCTCTCCATCATTGATTGAATATTTTTATGAGATTCATTATGGAACAGCTGTGATTGATACTGGTGATCACACAATAGAGACTATTAATGTTTGAGGTGTGGTCACTGTCATCCAGAAGACTAATTATTAAATTAAGGTAAATACAACATGTACCCCTATTCCACACCTATTATGCCTGCTCTTGGCAGGGAACATCTGGATGAGGTGATGCTCGCTGTAGGCATGGGGATGGCTGGAGTATTGGCTCACAAGGATGTTAATTTTGGCTAGTGAACTGAGAAGTAAAATATCTGAAAGAATTGCTAAATTAGTATCAGATTTAAAATAGCTAAATAAGAACTGAATGGACGACAGAGTATTCTGTGGCTGTGCTTCTGCCTTTCTGTGTATTTCCTGAAATATTTGTTGTTCGTTACTAAGGAAACCCCAAATTTTTCCCATGCCAAGTATTCTGTAGTATCTGTGGCATCATCTCATACTTGGAACCCCCGTGCCACTATCACTATGGAAAATAATTTTGGATGTTACATGAGTGTCTCTTTCATGGACGAAAATTCTGTACAAATTCAGACCTGATATAAGTACTTGCAGAGGTGTGTGTGTTTGCACACATGTATGTGTATGTAGCATTGTATGTAGGCGTGTGCATGTACATGCATACTTCAGAACCTATTTTAATTGAATAAGACCATCACACAAGAGCAACATTTAAGGAACCTATCTTCATATGGGGGGAATCAGCAAGCGAGCTATCTCATAACTTAAAAATTATCTCTGGGACCTGGAGCACAGCCCCTAGCAGCTGAATGGTGCTAGACATAACAACAGATTCAGATGAGGGGCTCTTTTTATCAGTAGCACCCTTTGAAGGATCCCGTCAAAATGTGTCTTGAAAAGAAGGGAAAACCAGATCTTAATTTTTTTTTTACTGACTTGCACCTTCAGTAGTTCTTGATATTTAGTCTCAGTTCTTAGTAAGTACTATGGTTTGCATGGGGTTTATATATTGACAAAGAAAACCTCAGCCTAGTCACATGCTGTTTAAACTACTTCATTGATCACAAACTGGCTGTATATTAGGCATCTAAAAATCACCACTATAGTGAGCTTTATTACTACTGCCTGTATCACACTTCACAGTATTGCCCATTTAAAAGAAACTTGTCCAGATTGTTTCATCCCAATGGAATTATGCTGGTTTATACCTGGTGGATCATATGACTCCAAGTAAGACAGAGGACAGAAATGTCTTTTTAATTTTGACTGCTTTGATCCTTTGTTGATAGTTTTCCTCCAATCTTTTTTCTGTCTAATCAAGTGGATATCGTTAAAAGACTAAGACACAATCCCAGAAATTATTTAAAAGGGAAGGCAACTACCTTTATTCAGTTTTTTATAGGCAGGCTCTGCTCTTTTTCTTGTTTCCTACATTTTTTGTTCTTTAAAGTCAATGGCAATAAGAACCCAGTGGTTTTTTACTTTGTATCTTGCTAAGAAATAATAAATCAAATAGAATCTTTCTAGGTTTATTGTTTCTACAAGTGGCCAAATTCTTCTCTCAATTATACCTGTGTGACTGTATTGAATTCAGGGCTGCTCACTGGTAGAGGCAAGAATTTATCTCATATTTTATAAATGAATGAAGTATTTTACCAGGTTCTCCTTTTCTTCCTGTGTGAGTCAGTTACACAATACATTCAGAGACTTACTCCAGCTGGGACTTTACACAGTAATCCACGGTACTCATATGCCAATCTCAAGTTTATACTAGAAAGAATCTTTAAACAGTTACAAGTTCAATGAAACAGAAATTCAGGGTTTGGTGTCAGAGGATTAATCTTTCTCCAAATGCAACAGAATCTGGTCATTGTAGATGATCTTAGTTTATGCAGCTGAAAACTGCATTTTTTTAAGGTGCAATTATGCTTACATTTTACATTTGGCTAAATTAAGGATCCAGTACTTCAGATCTCTTTTCTGCAAGTCACAGTACTAGAGGTGACTACAACATATGGTTTTTTTCTAATGTAGAGGAAGTCCAATTATGGCAAGGCTTAGTGGTTATTTGACACTTATATAATGGACACATATCCTAAGGTATGGAAAATTATCATTACTTTCAGATGGGAAATACCTGGCAGACTATTGAACAATGCCTATGAGAACCTTTCTTGCACAACACAACATTCAATTTTGCGTTTTACATTGCTTGCAAGCATGTGTGTTAGAAGATAATCTCAGAGAGAAAAAACCTCAGCATGCTACTTCTGTGTGTTTTTTAAACACAACAGAAATGTCTTTCTGTGCATTCTACAGTGCTTTTAATTTGCAAAATCCTTCTGTATAGGTGATTGCATCCATGAGCACTTGAATTTTGGTGGTAAGAGCCCAGGTCACCTTGGCAAGTATACTCGTGCAAAGTTGTACATACTATGATCTTAATATCCAAAATATTTCTTCTTAGCTTCATTATCTCCAAGGTTATTCTACTATCATAGAATAATGTAGTCCTAAATGGAGGATGGATAGGGTATTTTCTGTAGCACCCTTCTGCTGGGTCCTGGGAGGAGATGAACAGCTGCTGAAAGCAGCCCAGCCATATGTTGTCTTGCTACACATGTATGGGAAGCTATCACCAGGAACAGCTTCCAGCTTACAAAGGAGTCATCCACCCCGGTGGAAGTACTGGTATTAGCACCTTCTACGTTTTGAGGTATAAACTAAAGGACCTTGTTTTTCCAGGTGCTCAGCCTTGAAAAAATCAGTTGTTCTTGTACCCTGAACTCCTAATGAAGGCAATGGGAGTTGGCTGGCCAAAACCAGCCATCCACCTCTGGAGGGCTCTGATTTTGTTTGGTATTGTCCCTTGGGTCAAGTCCTGATAATGTCATTGTGACTCTTGGTTGCAGTTGACTTTGGCAAAGTTATGAGTGAGTTGCTGTGTGAATAGAAGGGACATGAGAAAGGTAGTCCGAAGGCTGTCGATGAAGAACACATCCTGAGAGGCAGCAAGCAGGGCTGCAGTCCCTGGGTGCTTACAGTTACTCAGGTCCCATGCTGCCTTTCCAGCACTGCTGTGTCTTTGGACACCTCCACATCACCAGATAAGGAATGTGATATTGCCTCTGCATTTTCCAACCATACTTCACCGGAAATTCAAGCCATGCTTTCAAAACCTCCAGATTTGAGTGTACATGTTTTTCTAACCTAATTATATTTCAGAGTCATTTCTTAAACCACCTGAGATGAGCTCATATCCACAGCCAATGGACAGGGAGAACTTGCTTTTTATCATAGCAACCAGATGCTTGAAAAGAGTTCTTTTTCAGTCATCTTTTCAAAAATCCTACATGATCTCATACATTTGTGTCCCTTCAACTTAGCTGCACGCTCTTTTAACAGGTTTCATTCATTTTTATCTTATAGTATATGATTCAAAGGGAAAAGCAGCACAGAGGAGATACAGAGAACCTAGTGAGGCCTGATG
>NW_010554238.1:16259-48554 GCF_000687285.1 Phaethon lepturus | reverse complement strand
GCGTCGTGTTGAGTTTGAAGTGAGATTCATGCTTGTCACAGCAGAGATGAAATTCAGCTACAGCAAAACCTCTTCAATCCAATGGGCCTAAGATAAGGATGCCCAGAGTTAAGCATGCAAATCAGTTTTATCCGAAGCTTGAACTTAAGAGAAGATGACTCAAGGAGAAGGGAAGGAGAGTGCATACCAGCACATATGAAAATTTTGATCATATCATTCTGGAGTTTTGCTCTGGCTTTCTGTGTTTTTCTAGTTCTAAAGCAGAGAACTGTGCTGCTTCCATATGTGTATTTACTGTGTCCTACAGCACAGGAATGTGCTGGGTGCCGTAGGTAAACACCCCCTGACACAGTCGTACGTCCCCTTACCACTGCTGAAAACCTGAAACCTAATAATAAGACCAGTACTGATGACCTCTCTCCACCCCATATTTAGAGGGATGAATATTGGTGGTATTTTCTTCTTGGTAGTGATCAGCTGGCTTTTGTAAACATCAGGAGGAGGTGAGGCTATATAAATAGAGCTTTTTTCCTGTATTTACTTGAACACTGGTGTCTAGCCAAGGACTGTCTTAGATATAATTCCTCTCAAGCTCTTCCTACTTGGTCTGCATTCTAAAAGCCATGACATAGTGTAGAGGAAGACAGAAAACATGTAAATGGATATATGTACAAATATGTGATACTACGTACAGTGCACTATGCTTAATATTGGAATTTAAGAGGTCAGCTTGCCTGCCTGTTATTCTAGTCTTCTGCTGGTGTCACTCCTCTGTGATGCCTTACAATTCAGAGAAGCATCCATTATTTATGTTTATTCCTCCACATGACATAGGGCCCTGGGCCTTATTTAATACATATCATCAGGTCCTGCAGTGAGTACAGAATTGTTAATTTCACTGGAGGCTCACTTATGAGCTATTAAGAGAGCAAGAGTTGGGTGAACGTTTTACAGATGTTGAGACTGATATTTGAAATATGAGAGGCAGTGGTACTGTTACCTCAATTTTACAGATGAGGAAAGGAGGACTGGGATTAAAAAAACAGTCAAAGGCATCCCCTAATTTGGGACAGTGAGCTTTAAGAGGACTCAGCAACTCTATACAAGTTGGAATATTTAATGCTCGGCCCTGGTTTGTTTTGTTCTCTTCTACAGAAAGTCAGACCTCCACTAGCATTACCCCAGTGCAGACTTTGTCACAACCTACTCAGGTGCTCACCATGACTACATGAGCTGGTAGCACTTCTAACAGCCTTGTCTGGACTCTCCAGCTAACTTCAAGAGAGGCAGGCTCTTCCAAGGAGGCATTCATCAGGTCTGTGTAAGACATCCACCTTAGGAAGCGATGAAGGATGTGCTACAAGTATGTATTTCTCTCCATGGACTATGAAGGGCATAAGGACCAGTAGTTCAAAGCTGAGGCCCCAGGTCAACTGAGGCGAACTCCTTTCAGGGGTCTAATGTTAGCAATGCCAAAATGAAGACTCCAGTTCTTTCTGGATAGTTTTTTGGATATCCCATTAGATACAGGGAGCAGTGTTGTACTATATACAGTGTTTGTTATTATAAATATATATCAGTTTATCACATATTTGTTAGATACATGCACACATACACACACAGATTTCACAGCCATCCACATGTTCTTTTTGTATGGACATTGAAACATAAAGGCATTTCTGAGAAAAAGAAGGGCAACCAATGTGGAGCAGAACTATGCTGCTCTTAAATTGAATTTTAGATGTTCTTCAAAAGGATTTTATAAGGAGCAGGTAGAGTTTCATGTTAACCATTTGGGAAAACACTGCAAAGATCTTCATTACTGGCTAGTTGCAGGAACTTACTGGATTACCTAGGAATGTCTGCACAGCAATAGGATGGCTACATTTATCTATTCCTTTGTACAAATATTTTTAGTGCCTTTGCACTCATTGCTAGTGGTGTTGCCCCTTATATGCCAGACATGAAATTTATTTCTGCTCCTTCCTTGCTTCACTTTACAACAACAAAAGTTTTACTCAAATAATTGCCTGCATGGGTTGTAGACAACTAGTTGAGCAACTTACCAGAAGATTATCTGATTTCTTGATTGACACATATTGCTGGCAATTCTCTACATTTCCAGAGGTCTAAGAAGATGTTGACTTTTCTTTCCAGCAACACAAGCAGAGGAAGTGCTAATTGGTTGTGTTCTGTTATGTCATTTACTTTCTGCAGTGCGTTGGATTGCATTCCTTGACCTTGTGAAATTTAAATCTCCTCAACTTTCAGGCAACAGAATTGCAGCTATTGCTGCTTTACCCATGGCATTGTTGCTTGGTTTCTTCTTCTTTCTCTCCCGCTGCTTCTTTTCTTCTAACTAACATTGTCTTACTGAGTGGCCTGTACATAGTTTGTCTTATGCAACCTGTTGGTTGAGTGAAGTAATTTGACTAATAGATAAATCTGTTGTTCTGATTGCAGTTTATACATTCATAAGGAAGAAGAGAACAAACTTGATAGTAGAAGGGTGATGCTTCCTGTTATACTGCAAATGAGGTGGCACATCTGAAGCAACATATCTTAGCAAAGAACTTAAGGGGAAATGTTTGCCTCTCCCTCCTGCTCCTCTCTGCTCTCCCAGTTAGTCTGTGAACTGGGAGTGGAAATTATAGTACTGGCATGCCTCAAGAACAATCTTGGTGACTGTAACTTGACATCAGTAAGTAAAATTTAAAGAGAAGTAAAGATGTAGCTGTATCCTCAGCAATTACCTTTTCATCATGCCAGTCCAAGTGCTACCTTCAAGTCTATTATGCTTCACTTTCTGACTCCTTTTCATTCCCAAATTATCTCCTTCAGGCTTACACAGAAGATTTATTCCAGCTCTGCCCTTTATTAAACCTTTTAAAGAAACTTAAGAAGATTCCATATGACTTCCAGGAAGATACTTCATGGCTTCTTTTCAGAGGGGTTCCTAGTGTTGTATTTACAATCTGGTCTGTTTGATTCAGAATAACTTGAGGGAATATGGTGAAGCCTTTTCAGTCAATGTTGACCTGTCAAAATGTAAGACCACAATTTTTTTTTTTAGAGATAGTATACTAGTATGTGGATTACTTTAGTGTTTTCTGGGACAGATGAGAAGGTGCAGACAATGTTTCTGAGGTTGCCTGCAGAATAATCTAAGTATTGGGGGTGTTTACTCAGATCTAAGAATTAGCTGTTTGGTTTTGACCAGATGAACTGTAGGTACATACTTCCCAAATTCTTGGTTTTACTTTAAATATCCTTTATCAGGAATCCAGAAACTCTTGCCATTCATAGCAATGACCAATTTTTATTTTTTTCCCCCCAAAATTGCTCATTGCTTTGCTTCCTTACCATTCTGAGGCCACAAGTTCCACAACCAAATGGACTTCCTACAGAAAAGTTGTTCCTATGTTGGTTTTCCTTCTGACACTTTTCTAAATCATTGCAGGTTCCCTGTATTGTATTGTAAAAAGGCTGAGTATAAATTCCCAGACTATCTACTCTCATGGTTTTTATTTAAACTATTTTTAAATCACAGCACCTTTTGCTAATCTCTTATTGAGGTAAAGGAATGATCTGTTAAAAATACCTTTTATAAGTGTTTATCTGAAAGCATTTTATAACACTCCATAGGATTAAAGCATGCTCAAGAAAACACTGAGTGCTTTGAGCATCAAAATGACTCTTTCCACCTGAAGTGTGTAACATCTCTAGTTCATTGTTTTTTGTGGTAAAAAGAATTACCTCTTAGCAAAGAGCTTTATTAATTTGCATTGTCCAACCAGAGAAGACAAAGCTCTCATTCTTAAATTATTTATCAATACATGAGGATTTTTAAATTATTAATTCATTTAATAATAACGATATTCTACATTGATTAAGCAAAGCAAAAGCAAAGTGCTTCCCTTGGATCCAAATAGGAGCAGAACTACTGAATGTGCTTAATGCTGCTCCCTCCCATGATGCCTACCTATTGCATTCAGTGGGACAAACCGTATGAGCAAAACCTATTGCACTGCGTGCTCTTCCAACTGATTTAATATCAGTTAAGCTAACAGTGGGAAAACTACTCATGCAAGGAAGGGAAGGTGTCAGAACTGAGATATAGGATAGAACAACACAATCTTGCTCTCCGAAACTTTCTACAAAGTTTATGTACATTGTATGTGGGGCCAGTGGATCCCTTCCAAAATCCATGGAAATAAAAAAAAAAAAAAAAAAAGAAAGAAAGAAAAGCAAATACTTTTAATGATCCCAGTGGGTTATGGAGTCAGTTCTGTATTATCGGAGCACTACTAGTAGTTAAAATATCGTCCATGGGAAACAGAAAGTGCTCATTTAGAAATCATTTTACTTTACAGAATTCTCGGGCTGTAGCCTTAAATGCAAATTTCATTAACATAGATGATAAAATAATACAATAAGATACCTTTTTTCCTACAGAATTCTCATAGTACTAAAAAGAACAGTGGGCAAAAGTGTTTTAAATATATTAACATTTTTTTTAACTCTGCAAGCCTTTGTTCTCAAGAAAGAAAACTGCTGTTTCACTTCCCTGAAGCCATTGGTAATATGATGCAAAAACATCAGAGAAAATCTAATCCAAGATAGGTGCAGTCCCCAAGGGAACATGCTCTTCTTTGTTTTATATTTCCATTGGAAATCTGGGAGATTTTGCATGCAAACATCTTATTTCATGGGGCTGCTTCTCAAATTGAGAGATTAAATCTAGCACAGTATAAAGGGCTTTTCAATAAAGTGGGTTGCACAGTCTTCTGTTTACAGAAAATTGATGCATCATCTGATATGTCTGAAATTGCTAACTTCTGTTTCAGTAAAGCTGAAGGAATTTCAACCAGCCCATTATCTAATCAAGAAAAATATTCCCTTAGCATCTTGTCTTAAGGTAGCTGGCTGGCAAGCAGTGTTTGGACTACTATATATCACGATTCATTACAGCTGCAAAATGGACTGATTTTCTTGGGAAAGTCATATTTGCAGAACTATCCATCATCCACAAAGTGTTCACAAATGCCTCAAAAGCTGCAAAACGGCTATTAAATCCTGACTTCTTTTTGGTTCTTCTCCCCTCCCTCATTTCATACACAATCAAAATTTAAATATTTAAGATAAGCGTCATTCTTGTTGAGTGAATGTTGACCGATCTTGCTGCAGTAGTGACACCTGGTATGAGCCACGGCCGATGCCTCAGTCCTCAGAGCCTTACGGGTGCCCCGTGCCCCCAGCACCTCTCGTTATTAACACACCTTCCACCAAGGCAGAAGCCAGCTGGGTTTGCTCGGTCCTCAGCACACCAATGTGACCGAATACATCCCTTGCTTTCAAGCAGAATTTCAAGCCAGATTTCGCCTCAGCACCTGCATTTCTCCGCATCGGCTTGTGTGGCAGCAGGTGTGTGCATCCACAGGGCCCCATGCCGGGGATGCAGTGGGAGGAAGAGGGAGCAGGTGGGAAATCTGCCGCTGCTGGTGAGACCCCGAAAGTGTGGACCCGGCAGTGCAGGACCAGCACCTCTCTCCTGTTCCTTGGTGATGCCCCGTCAGACATGCAAGAGTTCAGGTCCCACCAGCTGGTTGTGCCCAGGTCCCACCAGCTGGTTGTGCCCAGCAGCTGGTTGTGCCCAGCCACTGGAGCAGGAGGCTACCAACAGCTTTCCTTGGCAAGAGAGGAAAGGCACGAGCCACTCGGGAGGCCCATGCCCTGTAACGTGTGGATATGCTTCACCAGGTCTGCGCACCTTGGGCAACCTTTTGTTCTACCCAGCTTGCTCTCAGGCAAGTGATGCTGCTTAAAACAAGTGCCACAGAAACTTTTCAAACCAGAACAAGGAAATGAAAGCTGATGCGAGCGTGGCTGAAAAGCAGGGCGGGTAGCAGTATGTACAGGACCAGGGTCGTGGCCCAACATCTTTACGGCTATTGGGACAGCAAATACTGACAGACAGCTGCATTTCATCTCCTACCAAGTAAGAAAGATATGAAAGCTTTAATTAACAATGCCAGCGTTTTCTGCAGGACTTTCCACGAGTAGATCTCAAAGGGCTTCACTAATGAGTTAAGGAAAAAAGTGTACATCTCCTGGGTTCCCATCCACCCCTCCCAGCGCTGCTTCTTCCTTCCTCGCCATTCTTCCTCTCTGTGGTTTCATGGAGAAGAGCAGCTCTCGTACGCCTGCAGGGCAGGACTGTTGACAGTCCCCCATGCCTGGAAGGGGCTCCACCATCCATTGAGGCAAGTGGAACAGAGGATATTTTTCTGGATTTAGTTTTAAGAAATGAAAAGCTGATCCCTGTTCCCAGGAGGTGCAGTGAGAAATGTATCTATCTGAAGTAGAATCTTCTTCCACATATCTTCTACTCTCATTTTCATCTCAAGGTTACTTATACAAGAAAATGTACATTCCTTGGCAGAGGAGACAATTAATACATGGATTTCGAATTTAGATTTTAGATACTTGTTTTAATCAGCAAACCAAACAGAATCCCAAATTCATGTGATTTTGAACAATTGTTATTTTGCGTCTTACAGCAACACTTCTAGGTACCGAACTTGCACGCAGGCCTTAATGTGCTAGGCACAGCGCAAATACACAAAAGCAGATAAGCTCTTCCCTGATGAGTTTGTGAGCTAAATAGATATATTGAGGTAAAGGGAGCATAAGATTGTACACCACGTTCAGGACAGGACCAGGTCACCTAGCTGAAAGTGTGCATGCCGACTGTCACTGCTTCATCTCTCGGGAGGATGTTTGCTTTCAACTAACAAGCCGTTACTTCTGCTAACTGTACCATGTGAAAGCTATTTAATCCAACAGAAATAACTTAGTCAAGTACCCGTAATAAAAGCAATTAGAGCTAATGACAGCGACGAGAGTGGGCTGTCCTGGATGCGGCAGGGTCGGGGCGGGAGCGCCCCGTGTCCTGCCCTTTCTGCACGAGTCCCTCGGAGGAGCAGATGCGCGAGCGGCGGCGAGACTGGCCGCGCTGAAACCCCCCTGCTCCAGAACAAAGCTCTTCTGTCCGCCTCGCGCCGGCGCGCCCGGACAGACTGACTGGAGCAGTGGCGTGGGGAGGCACGGAGCTGCTGGCCGGGACGGCAGGACTACGGCATCCAGCAGGTCTGATCTCTGCTCCGTGATTCAGAGGCACTGGAAATCTACCCCAGGTCCTCCCTGGCCCTTCCTCTTCTCTCTCTCCCCTTACCTTTCCCACTCAAAAAAAGTGTTTTTCAGGGCTGCTGAAGAAGGTAGGGAAAAATCTGAAGGTGCAGGTAGTGTGAGGGGTTTCAGGTGTTAATTCAGGTAAATGCCAAAACAACTGGGAAACCATCTTCAAACCCTGATCCTATCTGAAGAGTGCTCTGGAAGTCACCCCTACCAGCTGCTCCTTTGAGGCTGAGGGTAAAGGACTCCATGCTGCCCTCTCCTCCTGCCCTCACCAGAGGCAGCCCCTTTCCCATCCCGCTGAAGCCTCTGAAGGAGAAGTGCAAAGGCAGACATGTTTTTTTCAGTGCAACACCACTTTTGAAAAGTTTTACCAATGAAAGGATTTTTGGGTGAATAAATGGATACAAGAAGTATTCTGGAAGATTATCTGTTTGTATTCAGTGGGGGGAGAAGGCGTAAGGGACTGATTACTGCCCAGGATCCTTGTCCCAGTCAGCTCCACGGGGAGCATCATCCAGGCACTGGAACCAGTGCCGTGGGCTACCCAGCAAGGCCAGACCTCACACCGGCTTACACAGTCGCTCGGGCTCACTTTTGTTCAGCTGGAAATCTTTGCTGAGGCGGAACTGAAGCAGAGGCTTAACCCGTCGTCACTGGGCATCACAGCAAACCCCCACAGGGTGAGAAGTGAAAATCCCAGCTGTATCCCTCACCGGCAGGTCTCCATTTCGGTGGCTGTTAACTTACTGCATTTATTTATTTTCTCCTTTGTTGCTGGGGTTGTGGCCATCTCCACCTCACACGCTGTGGGGTTTGATCCTTGAAGGAGGTGGAAGTGATCCATGAAGGGGTGGCTCAGAGGCCGCTGCTGCCGTGAGGGGGAGGCTCCCTCGTCGACTGGGAGGTAGCGCTGGGAGAGCGCGTGGGCTGGAAATGGAGGATAAGATAGGAATGGGAGCCTGCAGCTGGGGAGCAGAGGGTGGAGATTACTTTTTTATTATTTTATTTTAAACATATGTATTAATCATGGCTCAAAGCGGGGATAGCAATGGGAAACTGCAGCTGGAATGGGTAAGGCAGGAGGAGGAGATGATTTTTATTTCAGACATAAATTATGTATTAATTGTGGCTTGAAGGAGGGGTCAGTGTGGAAATCTGTAGCATGGGGAGGACGAAAAGAAAAGAAGATTTCAATTGCAAGTATATTTATTAAAGCGTAACTCAAAACAGGGACTGGGTGGGAATCTGCAGCTGGAAATGATAGGGCAAAGGGAAATATTGCTTTGGTGGAGGGGTCTTATTTTAAACACATGAATAAGTCCTTAGCTCAAAGCAGGCACAAGGGTGGGAATCTGCAGTTTGAGGATGTCAAGCAACACTTGTGGGAGAGAGGATCTTTATGCCTTTTCAGGTGCATTTGGAGCTGGTGAAGGCTGCTGAGCTGGCTTTCCTAGAGCTGCAACCCCGCCTTTTCCCAGAGCTGGGCAATTCGGGACTCCCCAGCCCCGCCGCTGCCCTGCTGGCTCCCGAGAGCCCGCTCTGCCTGACAGACGCGGGCGTGCCTACGTGACTGCCGGAGCGGAGCTCCTAACCGGTGAGCAAGGCAGCTGGCTCCAGATGCGGCTCGCAGCTCCGCTCAGCGCGGCCGGTTTTGCTCAGGGACGGCTGCAGCCACCCTTGAACCACAGTGCAGGGCAGTCGTCTTGCCGGGCAGCAGCGGTCCGGGCTGTCGCGGCCTGTCTGCCCTTCCCCTGGCCTGCGGGCAGCGGGTCATCCCCCATCGCCCGGGTGGGTCCCCATCCCTCGTGCCGTGATACGTGATCTCCGGGCCGCGGATGGGGCTGGCTAAGAGCGGGGCTGTGTGCTGCTTGTGCCCGCTCTTGTCTGGGCAACGGGAACAGTCATTCCCCAGGAATTAGCCTAAAGGAGCTGGCTGGCGTATTCTGGAAAGCCGCTTTGTCGGAGAAGGCAGATCTTTGACTCAAACGGTGCGCGGCGGTGGCTAGAAAGAGAATGCTGATCCCATGGAAACGTCGCCATAGTGTTAGCTCTAATTCATATTCACATGTCCTAGAGACAACGGGCCTTTTCCTGTCTGAAGCTCTGGCCTGAAGTCTTGCGTCTGGCCAGTATGTTTTGTATTACAGCCCTGAGCAGGAACATTACAGCTTCCGCAGGTCGATGCAGACGAGAGCCACTAAACACCATGGGGGTTTTCTTCAGCAGCACATCATTGCAAAACCACCTGTGCCGAGTAACTTTTCACTAGCAAACTGTGAAGACTGTTAGAGTACTCAGTGAGTTTCATAACATGATTTTTTTTTTAAATAGTTAGCTTTAGTGATTCCTTCTTTGTTCCAAAGAGTAAAAAATACAGAAATACTTGATTCCAGGCTTTGCTTTGCGTGCTCTTCATGAGGCATTCCAGTGCCTGTTTCTCTCCCAGCTCTCCAAAACATGCCACTGTAGCTGTGCTGCTGTTTTCTTTTGAAATTCCCACAAGTGCAAACCCTCTTTGTGTCATGCATATTGTGTCAGTGTGTGCATATTTGTGTACGTATGTGTATTATATAATTAAGTTTTTGATCCATAAACTTGACTTCCCAGTGACTAGCACACTCAGGAAAAGTTATTCCTGAAGGAGATTCAAAGTGCCTGAACCATCACCATATGAAATTTCCTAGTAGGCTCCAGGTCTTTTTGGTTACCTTGTCCGGCTCGTGCGTGGCATGATGCTAAATGGTAAAGGAGACAGGAGTTCTCGCCACTTTGAGGATAATCAGTGCTGTGCTCATCAGCTGTATCTAACTTTACATTACACATAATTGACCAATTGATCACTTGATCACTTGATCAGTCAATTGATCGCTGACTGATGAGCTGCAAATGAGAAATTGCTCAGAAGATTTAACATTAGCCTGGTTTTGCTGTTGACCAGCTGTTATTCTTGAGGTATGCCAAGTCTTGAGGTAAATGTTAAATTTACTTTAGTTCATGCCAGTTGTGGACACTCTGAAGAGAGACCTTAAAAGGTCTATTTTCCTCTGAGTGTGATAGCAAATCTGTGTTGCTTTTCTTGGACTAAGCAGGGCTGATACCCGTCTTGCTCCCTGTCCTCTAGATTTCAGAGCTGCTCACATCCCAGTCTCGGGCTCATTCTTTGCCAGAGTTAGTCTGTAAGCTCAAAGCAGGATGAACTAGCCATTTTTGGGGCAAGGTACTGTGCCAATCTCACAGCGCAGACCTCGATCCAGTGTCAGTCATCTTCAAAAGCTCACCGTGCTTTTCTCCACCTCACCGAGCAGGGGGACCCAGACAACCTCATAAACTCAGGAAGTGGCAAAGGCCTCGCTGTATTTCACAGTATCTCAGTCGCTATTTCAGGGCTCAAAACCTTCCCCAAATTGCCATGAACTCGTAACAGTTTAAGCCTAAATTTCTGAAGCTATTATATGTCTTGTGAATTAGTAGGAATTTCCAAGAATTATAAACAAACTGGCTTTCTCTTACCCTGTTCTTTCCTTGTTCTTCTTTAAAAAATGAGGTAGATTAGTTTTTTTCTTATTTTAGGTTTTAGCTACAATCTTGGTTTTTTGTCTCTGTGCAAACTGAAACAAACAGGTGAAAAAAATCACATTTTTAGTCTAGCTGAGAATGTGTCAGCTGTCAAAATTCAAAAAAGTTTAGTATTTCTTGAATTTCAGACCTCAGTAATATCTACTTTCTATTGCAGATCCTCTGATATTACTGGTTTCACTCATTCTACCGTCAGGCAAGTTTCCTACCTTTATGCTATTCACTTTTTGTTTCATGGACCAATGGCAATCAGATGATAGGCCACAAAATAATTTTAAATTCCCACCTCTTCCAAAATGACATGACTGTTCTCCTATATTCACACATAGAAGTCAGCAGGCAAACAATGTAAGAGAAAGTAAGTGAAAAAACATTCATACTATAACCTAATTTTTGCATGGTTGCAAACATAAACTGTCACAGTTGATTGTGGAAATTTTTTAAAGGTTTTTAAAAGGCCATGGATGATTTAAAAAAGCTTAATAGCTTTTTCAATTAAAAATAGTCAAGTAACACTTCCCTATATTATTTCTTAATAAAATAGCAAAGTTGAGCCCTTCTGAGAGATGTATTCATGGTTTACACTTTGAGTATTTTTTGGAGATGTCCCATGGGTGACTGCTTTTTCACACATGTCTGATGTGTAGCTCTGAGTCAGGATGCTTCTGCTTCGAAAGTTTAATAACCGATGATATTTAAGAGAGAAATTTAAAGGAGATGTACTTCCACTTGTGAGTCCATGGCATGACGTGTTTAGAACATGGTTCAAACAGTTGGAGTTGGCTCAAATCAACGAATGTCCATATGGGATGGGTAAGTAAGTCGACTTATAGATACCAACTACTAGATACCAACGGCTGTGGGTGCGTTAGAAATAATGTTCTTATCCTCTGAAAACTTCTGAGATTTTGAAAAAAGTCTCAAATCAAACTGAAATGAAAATTCTCAAATATTGTGTTTGATCACTCAAAATGTTCAAATCAGCAAAATTTTACACTGAAAAGGGCAATTTTCTTTGAATATGATATTTTGATATCTTCAAAACTTTTTTCCAGATTTTGTCAAAATGAGAAATGTTCAGAACTGATCTTTTTCCATAAAATATTGATTTTTGTGTTAATGAATGTGCATTTGCTAACAAAAAGTTTCCTAAGTTCCTGCTAGCTGGTACTTTCTTAAGTTCACATTTTGAGGGTGCTCAGGATGCCAGTGTAGAGAGTTCATCCAGATTTAAGGTTTTTTCTTGGCACTCTCATAGATTTTCTCAGTAAAAGCAAGGGTTTACAGTGAATACTGCATCTTTCTCTTGAGTTTTATGTACACCTTCAGTTCTTTTCCCATTTTCAAAGAGAACTCCAAGCTAAAACTTTTTTTCTCTTTTGTAAAACAGCGAGCATTGTGCAACTATACAACTTTAACTGTGCTAACCCCTACATTTCAAGAAACAGTGAACCTTTAACTCCCCAAAGCTAAATCAGGGCACAACATAGCTCATATTGGTGCAATTTACACCTTCTCCAACCTTCCCTTGGTTCTCTTTATCATCCTTTTTCAGTTCAGTCAAGTTGTGTGTCGAATCTCCCCGTTACCTGGGTTCCCAGGCTTTGAAGTCTTACTGTCCTCCAGTTCTTGATTCTGCAGTACTCATCCTCAAAACTTTGCTGATCATACTCTCCGTACGATACTTCCCCGGGGCTTCAGACTGCCTATTGATAGTTTCTCTTTCAGATCCTCTTCTCAGCTTCTGCTGTATTTCTCTCAAGCTTGAATTCATTCATGTCTAAGTTGCTCCAACTCAAAGGTTTTAGAGATGTAAGGAATGAGAACCTCATCTTTTTAGACTAGGGTAGTTGTGTAAAACATAATACTCAAAGCATAAGGAAAGCAAAGCATGGCAAAAATTACATTCCCCCTGCCCCCCACAACAGAAACAGCATAGCTTTGCAGCATTGTCTAGCTAGGGAGTATATATGAGAACTAGGATTCCGAATAATAGTAAGACTCAGACCAGCAAATGACATTAGACATGGGAAATAATGGGGAAGATGAAGCATACACTTCTGAAGCGTTAGCAATGCAAACATTCATGGTGATGCTAACAGGCAAATAACCCTGGAGAGAGTGCACACTGTGAGCGTAATGCAAAGCTCTTGTAGGACTAATGCACTAAAATATTAGCTTCCTATCCCCAGAATTGCACAAGGCAAGCACTGTGCCTATCGCCTCTGTATCTCATAGAAGTTTGCCAGATTGCCAGCACAAACAGCAACACAGGAAAAGCTAGGTGTACACAAGAAACTCTTGGTGTACTTCCAAACAAAAGAAGGAATCCGGGGCAAAGAAGCATGAATGCTAATAATCTTGCCAGAGATCCTTTCTTCAAGGCTAATAGTTCAGTAACCTCCTTTGATGTATGACTTGAATATATCACAGCATCTGTATGCCTCCAGCACCTCCCCTAATGCACGACTGCAGCCAGAATTAATTAGTAAGCAGGAGCGGGAAGGAGCAAATGACCCTGTATGATGCAGATCAGTTTGTTCTTACTGGTAACGTGGAGCTACCAATAATTTCAGCAGAATTTTAATAAAGCACACATAGTGGCTTGTTCCCAGTAGCCAAGAGTCTGTGGTAGACTTCATGCCCTATAGCCTTTAATTATTCATCTCTATGAACAACAGAAAACAGAGATGCCTAAGGTACTGGACAAATCCCTTGACCTGCTCAGACAAGAGATGAATGTCCATTGGATTCATTCTTCTATTTACCAGTCAGTTTCATTACTCCAAATCTAATTAATTTTGTTTGCACTGAGGGATAACGCTATCCAGCAAGTGATCACATCAGCAATGCAGGCAATTCAGCTGGGTTTAATCTAAATGGTTTCAAGGGAGAAGTTTGATTCCTCTTGCACTGCTGGAATTAGCGAAAGCTGAAGTGTAACAACCTTTGCCCACCCTCAGCTGCAAGCTCTGTAACCATGAGCTGTGATCTGAAATCAAGCCAAGTTCTTGGTGCCTGTTGTGTTTTCTTGCTGTGAATGGGTTGTAACCGGCAGTTTGGTTGACTACGTGAGAGAGAAAAGGAGTCCTCTTCACGGTTTAATAATTCTACTCTGGAGATCACAGAAAGACACCCAACATAGAGAGAAGAAAGTCAGAAGGGAAAGGCAATATTTCTGTGCACACAGTCTTGCCATTAAGATCCTTTGCAACAGCCTCAGTGGTCTTTTAAGGGGACATCAAATATTCTCTTCACCATACTTCCTTTTCCATCGAAAACTTTTGTTCTTTTCCCCATGCTACTCCTTTGTCCCTGTTGAGAAAAACTATGAAACTTCTCTGTCTTTACTTCCTTTCTTAAGGCTTAGGTTTGTGCTGATCCTGGCTAAACATAGCCCGCTGGCCATAGAAGGACCAGTGGTGACTCTTCCCCTTTTTTCTCCTTTTCTGCACATGTTCCCCTTGATTTTTAACCTTAATTAAAACCAAAGAACTCTATGAAGCACATAGCTAGCATAACCCATACCTATTTGTCACATTATATTACTATCTACTGTTTCCCTATATTTGTCTGAGGAGAAGGATGCCTTGTTCCCATATCATGATAAATACAAAGAAACTCCAGTCCAACTGCAAATTTTGAATATTATAAATAACAACAATTATTCCTGAAAATTACATAAAAATCATTTTTGTGCCTAAGAAAAAATGCCAAATCTTATATTCTGCCTATTTAAACTCTATGTGATCAGCGAGATTGCTGTGCACCACGTTTACATTTCTAGAAGTGGAATCACCACCGTGTAGAGATGAACAGGAGAACAATTAAATACACTTAAACTCAGTTTTCCCAGTCTAAAGCAGACTAAGGAAAAACCATTTGAGGTCAAAACTATCATTGAAGCAATAAAACTAATTCCCTAGGCTAAACTCAGTGACTTAATTCAGTGGGGTTATACTGGGGTGAGTTTGGCCCATTATTTTTTAATTGTTTCCAAATGTGTCTCTGCCTAGTGAACTATCCTGATAAAAATACAGGACTCTCATGAACTCCTCAGGCAGTAGCAATATCCAAGGTACTGCTAAAATGCATCTATTGTGAAACCTCATCTCTCTGTCTCTATGAACACAAAAACGTATAGGCAAAAGGCTGACCCAGAGGGAATATCTAAAGACAAGACACTGGCCAGAGAGTGGTGTTGCAACCACATGGCCGATCCCACGATTGCCATGGAGCAGGCACAATGCACAGCCAGGTTAACCCTCTCACCAGCTGGTCTTTCCCTCCCGCCTTGCTTGGCCCAACACCCTTCCAAGCTGCAGTTATAACTGGTCTTTTGTAGGATTATAGGTTTAAAAGCCATACTCACCTCTATTGTGTCTGGAGCTCATATCACCATTACTGAAGTTAATTTCTTTCCTCCATTTAATTTTTTGTTATTGTTGAGTTCTGTGGTGTGGTAGCTGCTACCATAATGACATAGGAAAACCAGTTGCTTAAGCAAAGCTGTCTACAGCTGAACACTGTCCATGAATTCTAATGAACTATTCGGTGATCAGTCTTCATAGTGCCCCTGCCCCACTGCTAGCTAGCTGGATGCAAAGTGGAAAAAGGCTTATAAGGGAATCCCAGTAACACCTCCAGTGAAAGGCCCCACATGGGTTAGTTCTCTCAAAATTTGTTCATGGGATAGGGTGAAAGAGGCTTGGAGCTGTAAGCAGCAAGGCTTAGGAAAGGATCAACCCCAGGCAGAACCCATATGTAATTGTGCCCAAGATCTCTGGGTTGTGATTTGGTTTCTCCTAGGTTGGAGATCTCTTGACCATGCCTGAGCCAAGGCATGGCTGACCTTTCCACTTAATATTTTGTTGCATTTTGCCATGGAATCCTCTCTAGGACTGTGTCAACACAAAGAAGGTTCACTTCTGTTTCCTGCAAATCACAGGAGAAAAAACAAGGCATTGTTTTAATTTGGTATTTTTGCAGGTTTGCACCGAAAAGGATGCAGTAGGGTACCACTGTCCTCATCAATCCCAAACAGAGTTTGACAACCTCAGATGGCCCTTGTTTGAATTTCTGGTGGGCAAAGTAAGAGAAAATGTCTTGCTGCATGCATGCCATACACCTTATACACATGGAGCAGAAACAGGAATGGTTGTTTTGTTCCAAGTAAACGTAATTCCTGGTCCCACAGGTCTCTGGAATGCTCTTCTGATGGTGCAAGCTCTCATGTGGTCTGAAATCCTGTAGGCCAAATCAAGAATGGACGTTTTTCTCCCAGTTTGTAAAGTCTCATACTGGTAAAAAAGAGATAGGTAGATATGATAACAATTTTAGACTTTTGAGAACACTGAAGGGACTTAAGATATGGGGCTTTTAAATGACATTCTTTACACTATTTTATAAAAGAATAATGTATTTCTAAAGCAAACAGTCCAAAAGCTTATCTACTGTTTTTTGCATCACAAACTCCAGTGACATAGAAACACTTCCTTGATGTCAGTTTTGTTCCCTAAATGCTTGACAGCATCTGCAAAACAAAGTTGGCTGCATCTCAACTCAAATAAAAATGAGAAAATGCCTGTGGGTCCAGAGAAGCTGCACCAAACATCACTGAAGCGGTTTAAGAGACAGGTCTGTGATATACATATTACTGCTGCCACTGCCCTGAAAATGCCAGCCTTCTCTCAAATAACCATGGCAATAGACATTCACACCTTCATCACCTTTATGCTGGATAATCAGGAGTTCAAGCTCGGGTGCTAACTGCAAGGGTGATAGCCGTTTGTCTTTGGAATCAGAGCCGTGGATTCAACAATTTCTTTCCTCTAATACCAGGTGATGAATAAATCAAGACTGATTTAGTGAAATCCCTGTAGCAGCTTGGCCACGCAGGCCCTGAGCGACAGCGCGGCCCCTGGAGGCAGCCGTCCCGGGGTCTGCCTGGGATCGGCAGCTTCCCCTCCCTGCTCAGGTGTCCACTTGAATTCGGCGCCAGTCTGAGACGCGGTGCTGTGAAACGAGGACGCTGAGCCTACCCAGCCAGCCTGTCGTATGGACACCAGTCAGCTGGTGTGCACGCAGGGGGACTGCTCTGAGGCGGTGCGTGGGGCTTCAGGCACGGCGAGTACCGGACTTGTGCCCCAAGCAGGCTGCGACCAGTCCCAGCCTTGCCCGCGTGACTCCAGGCTCACCGTGCGGCTAACGCGGGCGCCCTGCCTGCGTGTGCACCCAGGCGCCTCAGGTCATCTCGCCTGAGCTAGCTGGGCTGCAGGGCCACCTCTGTTGGCAAATCCCATTTTAGGGAGTCACTTTTGAAAGCGTCCTAAAGGACGCATCTTTCCTGGATACGCGTCTCCGTTATTTAAATTCACATGTGACCGTCTTATCTTTCTTCTTCTCACATGCTCTTCTGTTTCTGTTCCCTGTTCCCATTGCTGATGGGAGGACTGAGTCTTTTCATGTTGGCTATTTTGGCCCCATTCAAGTTCATGAGTTTTGTAAGTATATTGTGGTTAGAGCTACAGGAGCCAGTGAATGCTGTTACATGATTATAATACACAGAGTAACCAATACCTAACTGAATGCTTTTTAAAGTATTGGGATAAAATTTGGGAGCCAATAGTGACGTATTTAGTATCAACTTCTCTTCCTTTTGTCAGTGGTATGGAACGAATGTAAAGACTGAACAGGGGAAAGTGTAGTAGCACCAATACTGATTCCAGATGTTCTGCTAAAAGGTGCTATTTATGGGAGGATATTATTGGGAACAGTCCTGACCTAATACCTAAAGGATTAGACTAACTGTACATTACACACACACACACTCACATATATGCATACATATTCCCACCAGCAAGGTGAGAATTCTACAAGTCTGGAGGGGAAAAAGTGAAAAACACTGGATCAGTGAAAATGGAATTGTAAAAATATCTCTCCTTAAGCTTAAAGCAGAAATGTAAAGGCTTAGGTTCCCTAGCTAAGTGCCTCAAATTTCCTTAAGAACACTTGACATTTTTTATTTCTTACCAAAATTAGTGGAGAGAAGATCTGAACCTCAACTTTAGTTCTGTTCAGTCTACAGATTAGAAAAACTGAGAGTTTATCTGAAAGTTTCTATCCAGTCTGCAAAACCACGTTGGATATTGCAAAACATGTGAGGTTGCTTCTAAGGCTTGCAAGATAACTATCTTGAGAACAGATGTTGTGCTGGTGCTTGGACACCCCTAATTCTAATCCTAAGTGAAACAAAGACCAAAAACGGACAGAAAAAATGGAAGTGAAGATAAAACATTTCCAAACCCAGAATGAGATTTGCTCAACTTCTAGAGGAGTTCAGGACTGAATGGAATCTGCAGAACTCAAATGTAATTAAAACTGCATCACCCATTTTAACAGATACGGGGCAAATGAAAACTATTTAAAGATTATAGGTGAGAAAGCTAAAGAAAACCCTGACAAAACATTCAGAGGCAGGTGGCCTCTTCACTTTCATATTCCACGCTTCCATCTCCTTATTAGATATACGAGAACAAAAGTATGCCTGATGCTTTACAACCACGTATGAAGATGCTGTCGCTAAAGAAAATTTCTCTTAGACTCCTGAGGGTAATGAGACTCCATGTGTGTCTGGACTGCCTGCACAGCACTTATTAAAGACTGCATTTTTTCCTGAAGAGCTTGTACCTATTCACATGTCATAGGATAATCTTCCAGCTACCCTGGAATGAAAGAGTGAAATAATGTTGGGAGGTGCAGAGTTTCAAACTAAATCGCACAGGTTTTGGGAATTAGATAGAGAAACTGAGGGATATGTGTTGCAGATAAATCCTCATGTATTAAAGAGTGTGTTTGCTTTAATGGCAACTTGAATACTGCATCACCTTCTCTAATAGGGAAGCAATTAAACCTTCAGATATGTCAATTAGCTACTGATGGGCTGATTTCCTGTTTGTTAGTGTACCATTAGAGAGTCATATGGCTCTGGAAAGTTTCAAGACTGTTGTCTGGGGCTTTTTGCACTTCAGGGACATTTCTTGCAGACATTAAAACCCTGCTTGATTCCTGATCATTAAATATCAGCTAAAGTCCGGGAGCTGAGTAGAACTTCAGGCTTGAAACCAGCAAAACTGCAGAAAGCGAGCTGCTACCTCATTATGATCATAGAGTCAATAAAGTCACCTGATGGCAGATTTAGAGGAACTCATTAGGAGATGGAATTTGGTTGTGCAGACAAGCTGCTGTGATTCTGGAACCAGGCCCTTTCATTAAGGTCTTCAAATAGGATACAAGGCAGAGGGAGGGGGAGCCTGCAGGGCATTGCAGCTTAAAAGCACAGCAATAAGGATTCTATATACATACAGCACTTTGAGTTACCAGGGGAAGGAGGTAAGCTCTTAGGTGAAATTTAAAAGAAAATAAATGGAAAAGGAATTTAAGACACCTATATCCCCTTAAAAGTGATATTTTGTAATTCTGACTTGGAGTGCAAGCTATGACATCCAATGAGAATACAGTGCAACAGACCTTTTATTACCTAATCTCTATGTAAATTTACTTATTTCTTCTTCTTGGAACTTAACTTTTTTTAAGCATAATTGAATTAATCTAAGTCAAAACAAAAGCAAAGCTTCTCATGTGGCCGATCCATCTTTCCTTTGTTTCTCGGGTCTGATTGCTGCTAAAGGCAAACATCTAGCACCAGCTTCTCACCAGTGGGCTCCGTTCCTGTAGTGCTTGGCCTTACCTCGGGAAGGTGAAAAGATGAAGCTCCTACAAAGCACAGGTCTAAGGTACAACAACTCACAGACATGTCCTGTAAAGCCAGCCCAGAGCAGGAGAGACGCTGTCTTGTAAGCAGGGTGCACACTAGTGAGCTGTGCGTACGGAAGTAGAAAGAGGTGCTACGATTTTGAGCCAGAGAGAAAACCACCACTAACAACTCTCCTTTTGAGAATCACCGATGTAGCAAAAGTCTAGCTGTAATGAAAGAGAATAAAGCTCCTGGGTTCTTTTACTGTGGACACTGCAATTTTGGTTACAGCGAACTTAGAAAGAAAGTGAATGGAGGGGAGTGGCTTAATTATAAGAGGGCTTGCTGCGGTTACTTTAAAATCTTGGATACGGTATAGGGTACTTTTTCTCCCAGCCATCTCTTTAAAATTAAGGAAGGCCAGGACTGTTCTGGACGGTCCCCCAGAGAGGACACAGTCAGTGCAGTGTGTACTTGAGTTGCCTTTTTTTTTTTTTTGCTATCCTACATCTGCCTTCAAAAAATTTAGCATAAAACTTCGCTCAACAGCATTGCGATGCAAAGAAACACTTTAGAACAGTTTAGCTCTGCTAGTGAGATGGGTGCTTGAAAACAGCAGGGAAATAACAGATTATTATTGTAGCACTGACTAGTTTGAAATAATTATCAATCCCAGCCCTGTTTGGGGGGAAAAAAAAAAAAGAGAAACCTGGAGAAAGAAAGTATGCATCTTTTTATGCGCTGGAAACTCAAACTAACTTAAACTGTCTGATACTCTGTTTGCTGTAACTGACCTGGCTCTGTGAGCATTTCCAAAGCCATGTTTCTAGAAAATACAGTCTGTGTTTAGCTTATAGCCATGAATATGTAAAGGTCTTAACTCGTGTGTTATTTGTCTTCCATGCTCCTGTTCCTGTGCCTGGCTGTCCAAACCAGAACAGGCAGTCTAGTCTTCCTTTCTGTGCTGAGTGAAGCCAGCAGGAAGTTTCTTGCAAATGTTCGTAGAAAATGTTAAATGAAATCACTCTGCGCTGCTTGCCGGCCTGCTTCTCGGAGGTAGCCTCGTGAACGAGCCTGCTGCTTTTCTTTACACTGACTTTTTTTCTCCTTTGTGTTACCACAGCACCTTGCAGTCCAAATTGTGGTCTAGAACCACCATGCACTAAGTGCTGCAGAAACATAAAACAGCCAGTCTCTGTCCCAAAGGGCTTATAATAATATAATCAAAATATAAGACCAGTGACCACAGATGGATTAGAATAAGGGAATAACAAGATCGTACTAGGGGGTGCTTTCCATGCGCCTGAAAGCTGACCATTTTCAAGTTTTTGGCAAAGGAGAATTTTAATAAGGGATTCAAAGGAGGATAACAGTTGGTTTTATGAATGCACATGCAGGCTCTTCTCAAGCCTGAGGGGCAGCAAGGGAGAAAGCACAAAAGATGCTTGTTGGAAAATTTAACAAATTGATCAATTGAAGCTGGCATCTGGGGCCGACTGATGCTGGGCATTTATATTTTGATAGTGAATAAAAAGTGACAAGTTGGGAGTAAGCCATGAAGGGCTTTGAAAGTTAAGAGAGTCACAATAAGCTTGATGTCCCAGAGGAAAAAGGAATCATTGAAAGGGTTCAAAGATAATGGGTATAGTCAGAACAACAGCCCAGGAAAATGATTTATATAGCTGGGGCCCAAAATGAGCAGGGCAAGAGTGCTTTTGTGAAGGCCAGAGAAAAGGGCATTGCGCTAATCGAGATGAGCGGCAGGATAAGACCTTCAGCAGTAAGTAGAGACAATAAAGACTATTGTTTAGAGATAGCATGTGGAAACACAATGAGGACTGAATCAGAACACAAGTGGGAGACCCGGCGAGAAGACAGGATCTCGTGTTTCTGCATGTGAACATCCACGGCTGGAAGCAGTGTTGCTCACCACAATCAAAGATGAAGATAAGGGAAAGGACTTAGGAACATTCAGGGCTTTTAGACACCCTAAGTGTGATATCCAGAGACTGACCAAGACTCCCATTTGGATGGAAGGAGACATGTCTGGAATAAATTGATACGTAACAGAGCTCTGAATCTGTATTATGGGAGACTGTGATTTGTTTGCATGAAATTATGTATGAGATTGTCCACAGACAATGTATACAAGAGGGAGAGAAGGGAATCTTGTGGAATTCCTACAGAAAGCAGGAAAAGGGATGACACTTTGAGGAAAAGGAGAGGGGGAATATTGGGAATCAAGAAAGGAGAGGTGGTCAAGAGGAGTCTGATAGCGTTAGTGACAGTGACAGGTCCAGGAAGGTGAAGATGGAGTAGGAGTGCTGGGATTTAGCTTGGGAACTGCCAATATAGTTTCTGCAAGGTGAAAGCAGGGGAGAGCACATGGGGAATATAAAGTAGAGCCAGCAGGGAGGAATTCATGGAGTTATTGTAAAGAGCATCTTCAGTGTGCTTACAGGGAAAAAAAGAGATGGGGTAGAAATCATAGATATAAGTGGGGTGAAAGGTGGGAGATTTTAGATAGGAGAAGAAACAAGGCATTTTTGTAGTGAGGGCAGAGAAAAGAACCAAGTGAGAATGAGAGGTGAAAGAAGGAGGAAGGGAGCAGATAAGAGGAAACACTGAGACTGGACGAAAGGGTAGGATGAGGTCACAGTGACAAGCAAAAGGTCAGCTAGAAAGAATGTTAAACAAAATATCTGATTTTTAAATGTATCTTACAGGCTATTTGTGGGAAATGCATTTGGGAATAGATATCCACAAGAATTTGCCCTGAAGATCTGCTTTGAAGACCTAAGCATATGCAGTCAAGAAATAGAAACACAGACAAATAAGACATGCTAATTGAAGTAGCTCGATTTTCAGTGCAGGTTTCCAAAACAGGTCATTTGTAAAGAAAAACACATCTTTTAACAGGGGGGGGGGGGGAGGGGAAGAAGAAGTGCTGAAGGCATATAGGGTTCTGGGTTGGCATTGACCTGTTTCAAAAGGTAGAAGACCATTGGAGGATACAGAACCAGAAAAGGCCACATTGTGCTCATGGCAATATTCTTCACTAACATGTCTTCATGGTTTGGTCTTCAAAATTTCAAGCACATCATGGTCTCATCCTTGCTTAAAGTGAATTGAATTGCTTCTACAACTTTCTTCAGCAGAAAATTCCTCAAAATCCATCAGAAAAAGCTAATGTATTTAAAACAGAGTATTTTCCAGAAGCCTACCCATTTTGAAAACCTTCTGACAAAGCGCTAATGACATCCTGGTGAAATCTTGCCTGTTTTCCAAACGTCTTGCCTGAGTGCCTGCTCAGGGAACCAGGTCTCCAGGACCTCTTGCTCTGTGAGAGCAATTCTTTGCTGAAAGAGGGAGGCAGGAGACTCGGGGTTTAACCTTCCAAGTTTCATCTAGGTTTGAAAGCGACAGTTTAAAATACCTTCAAATAGTTTTCTTTTCCTTCTTTAGGAGACTTCTGTTGTTTATTCAAAAGTGAAATTAATTATTTTTTCCTCAGCACTTCTGAACATGCTGTGGAACACAAATACCAGCTTTCAAACAGCATAAATGCTAAACACTGAAGTGAAAAACAACACATGCCTTTCAGTCATTAAGAAACAGTATGAAATGAGACAAGTCTTTCTTGCACATTGTCAAATGTGTGCATTTTGGGGAAAATTTCAGTAAATTAATGAATGTGTTGAATTCACATTAAAACTTCCACTGAATAGTGCCTGTATTGCGATACTTAACAAATGTTGCCTGTGTTATATGGAGCAGAAGAAAATTAGCTGCAGTTTGGGGTGAGGGGAATGTATAATTTGGTATTGGTAGTGCTTTTCAGGGAATGGCGGAGACAGCTGATTTCTTGATTTTACAGTTGGATTCGTGGGTGAATCAACTGATCAGGACAAGCAGCCCTATTAAAAATTGCAACTTAATATTTTATCTTTGCAGATCACATTTTCTTACACAGTCTTATAAACACATGATATTTTAAAGAGAATGCTTCCTGTCTAAACTGCATGAGCTAGGGTATAGAAAGATACGGAAAAAAGGCTTACTGACAACAAAGTAAACTACACTGAAATAGGTGAACTAGGGGAATTTTAAGAACAGAGGTTGAAATAAATCCTGTAAACACAGAGAGGTCAGGCAGCTGCGTTGGACCTCTAATGCAGAGTAACAGCTTCGTGTGGCAGTCACTGTTAGTAAGTTGATCTGTATTTCAAGGGACAAAAGTGTGGGATAAGAATAAGCTATCGGGACAACATCCTACTGTTACTATAGTAAAGGTACCCTACATTATACAAAATCATAATATTGTATGATTGCTTATGAGTTAAGTGCATACAGGACAAAAAGGTTGAGCAATCACAATAACTTCTAGTTTAGAAACTGCAGAGGAACAAACAGATGACTATCATTGTACAAATTTATATAATTTTTTTTTTTATTTATTTTAAGGTAAACTGAAAGTAAACTAATTTCAAAGTAGCCTGGAAAGGCTATTTTAGTTTTTGAAATAAATCCTAAAGAAAAGAGGTCACTGGAAGGGCAACATCATGGAGATGGCAACAGCTTGAGAACCACCGAGAGCATGCAGCATCTCTTACCAGCACCCCCATTTGCTGCATGGAAATCACAGTGTACTACCTATTATCCATCTGCAACCAACTTCGAATGAGTCGGCACCTAACGTAATAGGACCTTGCCCCAAATACTCACTTCTGCTTCCTTCATGATAGTCTCTGCCATGGCTGAACATCTTTTTTAAGTTGCCTCATAAAGTCAGTGTGTATATTTGTGAAGGGATATATTCCTTAATGTTGAAACAAATTGGAAGGGGAATTAGGAAATGCTTCTAGTTGTTGGATGGTTAGAATGCTGTGATGTTTAGCATGGCGTGTGTGTATAGTTGTGACATTGCTCAGCTTTTATTAAAGTGTGTGATAATTATTTTGTATTTAAATAAAATAGCAGAACTGCACAAATAGAGAATTTACTGCAGGTTGACACCGCTGTGCAACAGAGGTCTGTTTCCTTTCTTGCACAATGTCACAACTTCCAAAGTTGCAGTGAAGAAAATTTTCTTAATATATTTCATTTCCTTTCACAAAAACCACAGCATCTGATTCTTTAGGAAATGTAAAGATGGAGTGTTTTCCTCAGATATACACACTGGGATAAAGCTTGCTTATCTGTATCTTTTCAGGTTGGTTTTTTCTGTATATTTGACCTAATTAACTAACTCATTTAATTTCTCCAAATAGGATTGCAGTTGTAAATGGACTTGGAAAGTCAGAAAAGAAGCCAAAAAGAGATGAGGAAATAAAGTGGGGGAAAAAATAAAGGTGGAAATGTAGACATGGAGTGGGGAAAAAAAAGAAAGGGATCCTTCTTCTGGAGTCAAAATCCCATCAGCTGATACACCTTTCATGGGAAAAATGGCAGGAATAATATACCTATATATAATGTTAGAGGAAAAGTAAATCATAGGTAAGTTAAATGAAAAAGAAATTTACTGGGCAAGATTGTGTACTGGATTGTGCTATCTAACTGTTGCCAGGGATCTCAAAGAAATGTTGCCTCTTTAGTATGAGTTAAACTTCTTTTTATTTCTAAGAAGTTGCTGCTAACCATTAAAACTGGTGGATGCTTCAAACAGTGTATGGGCAAAGATAAAATGGCATATTCATATTTTCTAGTTGTTGCAATCTGTAATGTAACCTATAGCAAAAGACCAAGTGCCAAGCTGTTGCAAAGTGATGCAGACTCTACAGGGGTCTTGGTGAAATTCCACGACACCTGCAATAACACCTGAATAGCATAGTCATAACTATTTATTACAGTATATGTGGACATTTTTGGCTTTACACAAGAGCTTCC
Organism: Phaethon lepturus; assembly: GCF_000687285.1. Taxonomy (NCBI): domain Eukaryota; kingdom Metazoa; phylum Chordata; class Aves; order Phaethontiformes; family Phaethontidae; genus Phaethon; species Phaethon lepturus. The sequence goes on along the minus strand of NW_010554238.1, from coordinate 23,140 downwards.
ATAATGTCAACAGTGTTGAGCTGCTTTCTGTATGGAATAAAATGTGACCTATTTAGTACAGACAGTTCTGACACTATGGAAAGAAAGATACCTTGATAAGAAAAGATATTTGTCTTTCACAGTTTATGCAGACCTAAAGATTCGTTTGGGACAGGAGGAAATCGAGAACTAAAATCTCCTTTGACATCAGTATAACCATCTCTTCTGTTTGTTCATCTTTACCTTTTACCTCTAAGACTGACTGTGACAAATGTGGTTCTCTCTTCAGTGGAAATAACGTTATTTTACTCTATGTTAAAACTTTTAGTGATTTCTATATAAAAACTTCTAGTGATTTCTAAGATGTAACTAGCAGAGCTCATCAGCAGTCAATGTGGGACCTTATTTAATATTTTTTCTTAATGGATGCCACAGTTAGATTTGTATTAACAAATTTTTCTAGACCTTCCAAATTGGAAGGCATTGCTGATATTTGGGAGAATCAGAATACCCTGAGAAGTGGGGTAGTAGTAATGGGGTGATAGTTAACAGTAGAAAATCTTCATTTGGGATCTAATAACTAGCATTTCTGCCCTAGGCCAAGAGCTCTTGACTTGCTGACAACTGTGGAAAAAGGCTGATGGATACACAGCCACAGCAGTAACACGCCATCCCCATTGCACTGGCAAGGCATTTTCAGTACGGAAATACGGAGATAGGGAACTTGTAATAGTGTTGTGTAAGGTATGAGTAAGAGCCAGCTAGAATTACTGTGTGTGTAGTTGTGTCCTTGCATATTAGGAAACATTAACTGAATCTAGAACAGATGGAAAAAAGAAATGGTAGGATGACCTGGGAGTGTCAAGTTCAATGGATGAGATGAAAGCAGGATGGTTGGCAAAGCAAAGTCTGGGAAGAGAAGTATGTAATTCTATGGAGGGAGGGAGGATAAAGAGCAGGTAAGGAAAGCAGTATCTCAGCATTATTTGGGTCAATGTGGATACAAAATCAAAGGAGTACCGCTGGCCACAAATGTATCTGTATTTGAAACTAGAAGCTATTGAACCATCAGAGTGATGAAGATCTGGAACACCTCTTCCGCAAGAGTTTTTGAAGGCAAGTAAGCCAGCTAGTTTTACAGTAAGTTTGGGGTAAATTCTAGGAAGTTTGGAAAGAGGGCCGAGGGAAAATATTCTATTGGTTTTGTTTTGACACTAATTAAAATGTTCTTACTGTATCGCTGGTTGGTTGAGACAATAAGGATTTTGATTTACATCACCAGGTGATTTCTCTCAGTCTGTTTCTATATAAAATTATATAAATTTTACATTTATGTAATTTGTAAACACAACAGTGAGGTCTTCACTTCTCATGGTAAAAGACATGGTCCTGGAAAGCTTTTCAAAATAACAGAAGAGAAGAATGCTAGGAAAACCGTCAACACTGCGAGGAGTTACTTTTATGTTAGTTTTAAGAATTAGTTTACTGTTCCAGACAATTCGGTAGGATAAAATTTGGCCCTCCAAGCACACATATATAAATGGGCACTTCATCTTTTTTTTTTTCATTATGATCTTACCCAGAAGACACCCTGAGTATCTCCCGAGATTTGCAACAGCAAAACACTCAACACTAAACTTAGGTGGCAGCATTTTGATCCCTCTCTTGCCTACAGTATCACTGGCAGGCCAGGTCATCAGGTTATCCTAAAGAGCACAGCGCATCCTTTCCAAGGTGCTTCTCCATATTGTTCCTCGGTGCATCCATTTTGGACTGCCACAGGCCTCTTCCACTAGTATAATGCGTAATGACAGTCAATATAGCAGTGTCTGTAAGTTAGAGTCTCTGGTGTGGGAATTGTAACAATGTGAGAGAAGTTGTTCAATTCCTTCTTTTTCTACCCCCTTAATAGTCACTGAAATGTGCTTAAAAATTTTAAAGCTGTTGCTGTTATGATAATGTTTTATGAAACCTCTTTTCTTTTTCTTTTCTCTAAACCTAAATTTTGGGCCTATTCTAAATTAACGGTGTCCCTTTGACATTCATGGGATTTATGGGCATGCATGGAGGGAAAATACATCCCTTTGCTGGATTTGAGTCAGGAGGATCCCAGAGGCATATACTGTACTTCTGAATTTCCTTCCGCTTTTCATGATTGTAATTTTTGTGTCCTCTTTTGCATACATAATTGATTAATCTGTATTTTAAAGGTTTAATACATTTCCTCTTTTTAATCTGGAGGCACATGATTTCATTTTCATTATACTCCCAAGGTCTCTGACTTCTGTTTTTGATTTCCCTACTCTGCCATCTGTGGGAACAAATTAGAGAGAAAATAACACTTTTGGATTATTGGGATAAGGAGAGAATAATACAAGCAGCAAAGGAAAAAGGAGAATTAAATGAAAATTCAAAGATATAGACATGGATTCCCTGAAACAGGAGCAGGGAAATTTAAATTGCACTTTGTTGTGCCAGCATTTCTCTTGAACTGCAAGGGAAGACAACCCATATTACCGTCAGTGCTCTATTGCCACAATTCCCACCGGGACAGCTGAGTCCAGGATCCAGCAAAATTCCAGCTGATGGAAGTCACTTAACCAACAAATTCGTCAGATTCCCTGGCCCTACCTCCCTACCTTTTTGAGGCTTAAGAGAAGATCTATTAAGAGACTTAAGGGCTTTTCAGATGCCTAAGTGTTGCTGGACCTGTGCTAATCTCTGTAGAAGTTGTGGTGTCCCGAGCATCCTCCGCTTTCACCCCTAGGACACGTTTTGCAGGGAAGAATGACAACTTTGCCCTGGATCATGACCCACAAAGCCTCTCTCAGCAGGCTGCCTGACTTGTCTATTGCATGGCTGAGCACCAAAACCCCAAATCTCTTTATGGAATATGCCCCTGGCAACTCCTAACACCCTCAGTATGGAGAAAAGCCTATTTTTGTGCCTTGACACGGCAGCACTCTCTTCTGCTGAATTCTCAGCCTGTGGGCTTCTGCTCTTGCAAATCACCATGAACCCAGAGTGAGTCTATCCTGTTCAACAGATCTGACCTAGCATTCTTCCAGGTCTCGGCCCCACCATTCAAAGGAAAATAAATGGAATGAGGTGTGAGGGACCAGAGACTGGGGAGGTTTCATTTTCTCCCTGTGAGTGTACCGTGAGTCAGATGGCTAAGAATCAACTTTATCACTAGGCAAGATGCATTTTCACTTATAACTCAAAGTAAGAATTAAAAATGTAGATTTACAGTAATGTAAAATTACTGAAATTTAAAAGAACAAAAATGCCTTTAGCAGGACTGTGCACAGTCTTAATAAACATCTAACAATAATGTTAAGTCATCACAATGTTTCAGCTGAATATATGGCTGGCTATATGGACTCCGTAGCCTGTTCAAGGACAAGACTGCCCTAGACAGGCCTTCAGCCTACATCTTTCCTCACCTTTTAAAGATAACTGCAGTAGCCGCTCCAAAAAGCTGCCCTGAGAAGCTTCTCTAGCCGAAGGTGTAATGACCTCCTCCTTCCTCTCTTTTCCTGTTTACCTGCCCTTGGTCTCCATAACTGGGCACTGAGCATTTGGAAATTAGCTCATTTCCTTCCCCCACTGCTTAAGGTTGCTTGATTATTATTTCTATTGTGTTTGCACCTTCCTTCTACCTTCTGAAAACATGCTGGTACAGCTTTATGTGGGATGTCGTGAGGCATATTGAATACACGATCTTCTTACCAGAACTGTAACTATCCTTGCTCCATGAATGTCATATAAAAGCTAGACGCAATACAGGAATGGTGATGATGGGACGGCGAGCCTTGAACATCTGTTCCCAGGGGGAATTTGGGGCAGGGAGTGGCAGGGGAAAGAGGGTGATTGTGTACTTGTCTAATTTGTTAAGGTGCTGATCTATTTTTTTGCAATACTAAGTAGTAAACTGTTCTTATGGTTGATATCCTTGAGTCTGATTAGCAGTTTGCAGGACTGAGATAGCAGAGGGGTTTGTTGGAGTGGACATGCCTCAACACAGGAGGAGTGGATCCTGCTTCCTGCCCCAAGGATGAATTAAATGTTTTCCATTTGGATCACTGAATCATGTGTCTAGACAGGGCTGGGAGCAGGAATAGTCCCCATCTTCCTGACTCAGGGAGGAAAGCCTTTTGTTTTGCTTTGTTCCTCTCCCTGTCCAACTCCTATTCCTTCACCACCATCGCCCAGCCTCACCAGCAGAAAGGAGTAATCTGCCTTTCCCTCTTTCATAGTCTGAGCACTGTTACTGCGTGTAAGAAGTGGTCACCCTCCCCTCCTGTTCCCAGTATCTTCGCCCAATGACTTCTAAAGACAAAAGTATCGGTAGTCCTTGGCAGATGAGCACAGAGTAGGACATGGTACAATCAGGGATACTAAGGTGTCACACCAGTGTAAACACCTGTAGTGTGTCTGGTTTTATCTTATCTCCTTATCAAGGTGTGTGAAAGGAATTAGTCAGTAATTTGTATTGTCAACAATGCTGTCTGGCCTGTTAGCCAAACTGCTGAGCTTGAGAAGAGAGACAGGCTTTGTATTATGCATTAAGCTCAACTAATGAACACATTGGTGTTTTTCTAATGTGGATTTATTTTAACTGTTCAGCTGCAAATACACATGCAGGCTCCAAGGCAGTTTAAAATAGTTCCAGGAACTTCTTCTTCATCACATTTCTCAAGCAGATTATCAAGTTACAAATATTACATCATCAACAAAAAGTCTCTTTGGCTGACCACTCCGTAAAACCCAGTTCTTTAGGTTTCGCTACGTAGGCATTTCTGAGTGTTGTGCACACTCTCCTAGCTCATATTCTCAGAGACTTTGTAATTCTCCATTGCACAACTTGGGGAGTTGAGTTGTGGAAAAGCTCTTTTCAGTAGTTTTTCCCAAGTCTACCTAAGTGAGCCTCCTTTAGTGTTGGCATCCGTCTGACTTCTGTGGTCTGCTGGAGGGTTCCTGGTGTTTTTTGCTGGATGCATTCCATTTCCCTCTTATCTAAATATAAGAGGAATATGGTTCCTGCTTTATAAGAAAGACAAAGGATGAAAGCAGGAGGTTGTTTCCCCATCATCTTTTAGCTGACTTGAGTTGTCTTCACCAAAAGTCGATGTCATTCCTGATGATTAAGAAAAATATTTTTTTGAAGGAGATGCTATAGCCTCCATTCATGAGAACAAGCAACACATCCTGCGTTTCCTACATGCCCCTCCTCGCTGGCATCGGTGCGAGGTGTGGGCATGAATCATGAGATGGGCAAGGCCTGCATTTTAAGCTTCAGGTTGAAATATGGGGGCTACACACGTGTTTTGTTCTGCGTGTCAGTCCCACAAGCCGGTATCCGTGGCGTCCCGTGCATGCAGATGAAGGGCATATGACCCAAAGCCTTAACAAAGAACAGATTTTCCTGGGTTTTGGGGCTCCTGTAGGGACTGTATAAGCCTGTACTTAAAAACTGACTGGTTTTGAACATGGCAAGTAGAATTACTGTTTCTAACTGGTTTCAGGGTAACATTATCTCACTCCTAACGAGAAAGAAAGGATGATTTTTGGTCCCATAAAACAGCATTGCTACTCTTGTAAACTATTAAAGTGGGTAGGGGCTTTAAAGCTGGTAGGTGTTAGTCCTGGGCTCTTTCAGACCTCAGAGGCTTCAGCTCGCACTGCCTGAGCTGGCTGGTTCTCCTTATGCTCAATCTCATGTGAAGTCGCTGTCGATCCTCACACAGACTGAAAAAGAGCAATCCTTTTCCTGCCGCCTCTTCAGAGCAGGGGCTGAGGAAGGATCTGAAAGGAGCGTCGGCTTTACTGTCCCGTTACTGGCCGCGGTACGTCACCACGCGTAGGTGCTGTCTCAGATGGTTACTGGGCAGATCGGCGTCCACCTACATCAAAGGAGGCCCTGAGGAACAAAACTTCCCAGGAGGGTGGCGTAACATTATTTTCTGTTTGAGACATAATGCAGCCCTAAACATTTTATGCTCCAGTCGCATCACTTCTCTGTTGCAAGAATTCCTCTTGATTTCACACCCATAAAGAGTTCATCAAACATTTTTTAGAAAAATGGTTTTTGTTTGCTGGTTTTGCCAAAATGGGGCTGGCTATGGGGGGCAAAAAAGTGCCTTTATATTTAAAAAAAAAAAAAAGTTTTAAAAATTTCCATGGGAAATAAAATATTTTTGCAAGCAGCTTAGCTCCAGAGTGGTTCCACTGGGCCTCATTCTCCTTTTATTGATAAAACTCAGCTGATTTCCTCTCACAGGGAAGTCGCACAAAATCCTTCAGCTAACTTTGAAAAACGTTTTTTTCTGCATCTCGCTATTTCCATTGAAAAGTTATCCTAATTGAATCAGTTTACCTTTTGAACCATTAATTAAATTAAAAAGATCTGGTGTTGCCAACAAAACAGAAAAATGCTTTTTTAATGTACAGCGGAAATCAATTATCCAGTATCTGTGGATGTAACTGAAAGAATATTATTGTAGTTTCATTTTGTTTTCTTGGGGGGAAGAAAGACTAATTGTTTTTTAAATGAAATGTTAAGTAGCATAGTTTACCAAGAAATATAACCACAGACTGGTTTGATGTGTGTTTCACAGCTGGAATTAGAAACACACACAAAAAGAAGAAAAAACAGAAACCACAGAGCTATTAAGCTGGACAGTAAGAAGCAGTGAAATTGGCCTGGCTTTTCTTTTTCCACTTAAAGATACTATTCACTTGGATAAACAGTATAGTCTTTGCAAATAAATAACTTACATTTTTTTAACAACAACAAAATAAAAAAGAAGCAGAAGAAGGAAATAGGAAAAACCTAAACCAAACAAAGAGTGAGAACACGGGGATCATTAAGTAAGTGATTTCAAACAAAAATGCTGTTA
>NW_010554238.1:15389-16228 GCF_000687285.1 Phaethon lepturus | reverse complement strand
AGGAATCTGGGAAAAAGGTTGAAACAAGAAACAAATATCATGTCCTTCAAGTTTAATTAATTTCTTTGGAAAATCTCCAAACTTGTAGGGGAAAAAAAAAGGAACATAAGATAGCCAAAGGAAGAAAAATATTAAAAGCGAGAGTTCCTGAAATTTGAAATTGTAGCCTTTACAGAAATGCAGAAGTAAGTATTTTTTTTCTCCCATAAAGCCGTAACTAGAACCTGAGAGGTTCGGAAAATGAAGTTTAAACTCTTATGTGTCTAAACAAACAGGTTTTTTCGAAGTGTTTGTAGGAGCTGGATGCCATGGCAGCCTCTTCATGTGGCACAAAGTCGTTTTGTGGCAGAACACTCAGAAAAGTTGTTCCTGCTTGTAGAAAATCCATGTTTATTCCATGCGTTTTAATTGTCTGGGTCATCACTGCCTGCAGCCCTGACCATACCCCAGCAAAGCTCTTCCCGTTGGTTCAGCAATGCCCCCCAGTCGGTTTGTAGCTGGAAATGGGACCGGCGCAACCAGAGAGGAGTACCACAGTGCAGTGCCCCTGGCAGAGCAAATCCCTGCCAGGTCTTACTGAAAAAAAAACAAAGGCAAAAGAAATGAGTCAAAGCAAAAGAATATGTTTTCCTTTCCCGTTGCATTTGCTTTTTCTTTTTTTTTTTAATAAAAAAGTCTTCCTGTTCTTCATGTATTAGCCAGTTCCTTCATCCCAAATTCACCCTGCTGCTGTAACTAAATCATGAAAGTGTGCCAGTCATGGACGAATGTATTTCTAACCTCTCCTTTTTTTTTTTTTTTTTTCTTTTAATTTTTTGTGAGTTTTCCAGCAAGATTTT
>NW_010554238.1:14191-14999 GCF_000687285.1 Phaethon lepturus | reverse complement strand
TTTTTTTTTTTTTTTTTTTTTGCTTTAACTTTTTGTGAGTTTTCCAGTCAGATATTTGACTCCCTTCCACTCCTATGCCTTCTCTCATCCTTCCACCCCTAACACTTTCCATCACTGCCTAAAAAATCCCTGCCATTGCCAGTCACTTCCCTATCTCTGCGCTTGGAGCTGAATTTCCTTGCCTGGCCACAGCAGCCCTGTTATTGCCCACAAGATTTTAAGAGCTTTTCCCACTACAAGTGACAAGGCAAAGCCTGCCAGGGTAGTAAGTAGCCAGAGGGTGGAAAATAAATGGATTCAGAAGCTCCAGATATATCAGTGGTGCTGCAGATTGCAGGAGGAAGGAAAGAGATAGGCGGTGTGAACAGATCCAGTGCGCTTGTTTATGGTGAGCACTCATGGGACTGACAAAGATCAGTTGCTCGGTGGAAGTGGGTTTCCTATGAACACTGAACAGATTCTTACTGAGCGTTCTGTGTGGATATTTTGGGCAGAATTGCATTATGCCTGTTAAAATATTCATAAATAAGCAAAAATCTTTTCAAAAGACATCTTTTAAAGATATAAAAAGAGTGACTTGGACAATTTATGTCACTGTATCTGTCTAATTGTGTACAATGCATCCCATGGATAGATTAACTGCAAAAATGTTGGCTGAATCTGCAAATTGCTGAGGATTCTAAATGAGTGGCTAGCTTGGTCATCAGCCCTCCAAGGTGCTCACTGTCTCCTGTAGGACTTGAAGATACTCAGCTTTGAGTATCGTTTGACTGAATAATATAAAGAGCATGGTAATGAAGAAGCAGGA
>NW_010554238.1:11598-14164 GCF_000687285.1 Phaethon lepturus | reverse complement strand
AGGAATGCAAATAGAATTTCCTTGCCTTGAAAACAATAATAGTTTGATAAGTTGCTCTGAAGAATGTTAACCAGATTTTTTTGAAGTGTTTATTTGTATTTATTATTGTGCAGTCTTAGAGGGGAATTAAACATCTGGATAACGGCATGTTTACAGTTTAAAGAACATCCTAACGGTCATATTCCTTCCTCTGTAGAAATGCTTGCACACTTCTAAAGAAGACACTTGTTTATCTGTGTTGTTTATTGATCTACTGTCTGGCTAATACACCACTTGAAAAGATTCTGAGCCAAGTGTACCTCTAATGTAAGCACATGCAATGACATCGAAGTTGGTTGTGAGTCTGGCCCTCTGAGTTTGCTCATGAAAAGCATTAATTTGACAATGACCAGTCAAAAATATCTATTTGTTTTAGTCTGTCTCACTGAAACCAGATATACACAGAGATGGTTTCAATGAGTTCAGCAGAATTGCTCTGAATGTGCTCTAGTATGATGAAAACCAAGCGTACTTGTTTTCAAAGAATCCCTTCCCAACGCCAACACTTCAGAGAATTAAAAATGTTCGTCTTTTTTTATGTCACTCATGATGGAAAGCAAAATGAGAGCAGGCTATTTATACTGAGGTTCTCCTGGTTTGTATGCAATAACACAATTACAGCAAGGAAAAGTTCTGAGCACTGTAAAGGAGAGTTTAGGCTTTTTCAGACAGATGAGAAAGGAAATCTAGAAACTTATTCACAAAGAGATTAAGGCTGACATGCTCAAAGGCAGCTTGGCTATTTAGGTATTCACCTTGCACTAAAATGAAAAAGATTCGTTTGTCTAAATAATCTTTGAAAATTTTAATTTTTTAAGCACTTCCACCTCCCAATTTGGACTCTGGCCTAGCCACAGATATATTTGGAGTCTTCCTAGTGTTAGATTAGAAATGCTGCGTATCTGTGCGTGTGCAAATGTGAGCCTGTATACCGTTGTATGTTTGGATCTTCAGTAACAGATGTAACATTTCTATATGATAAGAAAAACCTGATGTGAGAAGGTGGGTGTCAGTCAGGTGGTTTTGTCTACCTGCATTTCAAAGGCAGTCCATCTGAAATGGGATGAAAGGTGGACCATGTCCAGCCTGAGGCTGTTTGAAAAGCTTTTCTCTACCCTCATCTTTAAGTAGTATGAGGGAGATGAGGCTTTCAAAGCAATCCTCATCTCAGAGGTCTGTATTGTGGGGAAGGATAACATTGTTTCAGAAAAATACATATTTATTTTATTTTTATTGGCAGCCCTTTGGTTGTTATCAGGGTTCCCTTGGTGGAAATAACTTTTTTTCTTATAGTTAAGAGAAGCAAGTTGTGAAATCTTCATGTTTTTGAAAGGTGAGGCAAAGTAAGGTTGGCCTTGAAATAGACTTAGTGATATAAGCTTCAGCTTCATGAGTACTGTGTCTAGCAGAGTGGCAGTCTGGTCTCAGTTGTAATCTAAAGAAATAACTCCAGAAGTAACAAAGATTGAGATTTTGTTGTATGAATCCCATAATTCTATATTCTTTATCAGGAAAACAATGCTGTTTAATATATTTTATCCAGGATGATGAAAATCAGTATGGGTCTGTTGTACAAGCCAGAACATGTTCAGGAGGCACCTTTGATGTTCTGGGGGGAAAAAAAAAAAAGAGAAGAGAAGAGGCATTATCCCCTATAGAAGGGAGTGGTTTCTCAGCCCATGAAATGGAGTCTAAGTAGAAGCAGCTTCACAACTGACCTGGGAATAAGCGCAAGGGAACGTGCTGGAGGCAGAGCAGTCCACGCATGTGCCCGTCAGCTCACCACGAGCTTCTCTGTGGGCAGAACCTTGAGGTCCTCTATCTCTCTGACCCTAAACTCAGGAGGGTTCCTCCTTCACTTTTGGAGCTGCCAGACCCGCTTTAGGGCGCAGGTTGTTTTACGTGTCGATCAGGCGGGTAGCGAGGACGCGTGGGTTGCTGGGTGTCTCCGGTTTTGCCGATGAAAGGCAGCTTTGCTTTTGCCTTTACCGATTCGGTTCGAAGGGTTGATCATCTCCGCCGGCAGGCGAGGCTGGGGAGCAGGGAGGGCCAGCTGGCTGCCGTGCCATCCAGATAAGAGCGCGTTGCTGTTAATAACGTGGGGAAAACAATCAGGAGTTAGGGTAGGGATAATATCTGCCCCTTTGGGAGGGTGTGTACCTGCCACTTATTACTCATGGTCCCAGTTCTGGTTAGCTTTCCACTTCTTGCTGGATAACTGGAGTCCAAGGCTAACCGAGAAGGACGTTTTTCTTCACGTTTGCCTCTGGTTACCTTCTCTCCAAAGCAGACCTCATCGCTGTGGTTCATGCCTTTATCACCTGCGGCCTCACCACTGCCTCACCCCCACCAAGGCCCTGCCTCAGGCACTCTTGGAAGCCGGCTTGAAAGGCAGCTGGGCTGCCTTGCTCCGAGCGCAGCGCGGTGCTGGCATGGGCTTTGATTTGCAAAGCACCGCGACGTCCCGAGGCCGGCCCCCCTGCAAGGATGGTCCTTATCCTCTGCCAAGCGGCTGCTCGGCATCAGG